>NC_071286.1:75725504-75736314 GCF_943735745.2 Anopheles bellator | reverse complement strand
TTCGGATTTTCTTTCGATTCTTGACTCTCGTCCATTGGATTTAGAATTGGTTGGTTTTAGTTATGCTTTCATTTTACTCGCTCTACTACTTAGTAATTGGTTTGCTTACTTCTTAACGTGGTTTGCATTGGCAAATTTTACATCATACTTTTCGCTAACGCTACTTATAGCTCTTCACTTTCTTTTTTTGGTATGAAAATAATTAACTAAAGGAAACATCCTTCGTTCTGCACGCCCGCCCGAGGCCTTTTTTCTACTGTGTGTGAACGTACAAAACATTTTCCTATCGTCTTTTGCCTTTTCATTTCATACTTTTCTGCTGCTGTTTAGTTTGTTGTTTTTTTGTTCGTAGGCTCGAAAGATTTTTTTTACAAACGCAACACTCGCCACTATCTCGGAGGAACTCTGGAACGGTGCTGTGGCACGTGGTAAAAAATATATATATACGTTTCGTTCCTTTCTCGCGCCATCAATCGAACCGGGTGATGTTCTTCGTGAGATGTTGCGGGTGTTGCGGTTCACCCGGCGAAGGTTGCCCCATTTTCTCCATTTTCCAGCTATCTACAATTGGCTACGTAACGCCAGCCCCAAACGTCCGGCTCAAGGTGATGAAACTCATTCACTCACTCGCTGGCCCTCTGGCAAAAGGGGGCTACGGTAAAGCTCTGCTCTGCCCCGCTTGGTTGTTTGATATTTTACAATAAACCGGCCACCTCTCTGGGTGGCCCCTCGTGTATTGGAATGTCTTTTGCACGTGTCTGTTCGCACGAACGGGAAGGCGTTCTGGTCCTCTCTCTCTCTCTCTCGCTCAGCCCTTCAAATAACTTAACAAACAGGTTCGATTACACTTTTCGTTTTCCTAAAACGTTCTGCTCTCCTCCTCAGAGTGATGGCTGCATCATTTATTTCACTTTCGAAAGCACAACGCAATGCGCAACGAAACAACGCCAAAAACACAAAACAAATTGGGGAGTGGATTAAGGAACGGAATAAAAGATAACAAAAACGAGCATGCCATTCAGTTTCGCGTCTTCTAAAACCGATCCGTACCGCGCCTAACCTTCCTAACGGTCGTGACACTCACGTTTCGCTCACGGGGTGTTTCGAATTGTACAGAGTTAACATGCAAGAAGTAAAGATTGAAAACGATAACACTTAGAGACTGTGGGGCTCTCGAGTACTAGCGACTGTACTTTCCTTCCGAAAGTATCGGTCGGCCCCCCGTCGGTTGGCGATTGTAGGAGGGTATTGGTTCTAATCTTCTGATCCTTCCACCGCGTACAAGGACCTTCCCGTACGGGCTACCAGGGATGCTGCCTACCAGGTAATTGTATCTATCGTCCCCCTATAACTGCATGTCTGGTCTTTCTGGTAGGTTTCGAAGGTAGCTAACACTCTCTACCGCGTGGATGAAGATCTCCCAATTGACTTTCTTGTTTGGCGTATGTGTGTGTGTATGTGTGTAAAATGCATAGTTCATAACAATATTCGGTAGAATTGATGTCGCAACACCACACCCTGTGGTGCACCGCGATGCCTTCGAAATGCCGTCCCTCAGCTTAGGGGATAGACTTATCACATGCTCGGCTCGGATGCGGTTGATACCATACTGGGTGGTGGTCCTTCCGGTGGATGTAGGATGGGTTGGTGTCATTGATAAATCGGGTAAGCGGGCGGCCGCCGGCCCTGCACTGTGAGCTATCACATAACCAGTTGCTGCCGATCGGTACGGATTCCACGGACGCGATCCTTCGTTGCACGATGCCACACTCTACGTTCACGTTGCACTCTCTCTTCGGTGCAGCTTCAATACTTACACTACACTACATCGGTCGATCGATGCTAGAATCATTGAGAGGAGAGGAGATGAAGGATCCGGATGGGTGGGAAAAGTAGGATGGCAACCTTACACACAGACACACACACATACACAACCAGGCGTGATGTGACAGAGTCTAGTGCCACGTGAAGACGACGTGCGCAAACATTAGGTAGATCGTGGAGACGATCACACTGCCGACCATCACCGGGAAACCGACCCTAGAGAGCAGGACGAACTGCGGTTAGTATCATCGAGAAGTGGTCGAAGACCCCACCACTTACTTGAAGTATTCTATGAAGGTAAACCTATAGCCGTGCTGCTCAGCAACACCGGCACACACAACGTTGGCGGAGGCACCGATCAGCGTTCCGTTGCCTGCGGAAGATGGAAGATAAATCAGTCGATCATCGCGCTACCAGGACCTGCCTACGAACCTCCTAAGCAAGCGCCTAACGCCAGGGCCCACACGAGCGGTTGCAGTGGCAGATCCAGCGTTTCGTTCTCGGCAAGACCGATGGCAATCTTCACCATCATCGTGGTGAGCGGGATATTGTCAACAAAGGCGGACGCGAACGCAGACACCTGGAGCGAGGGGCACGTGTTAAAAGGGGCATTCGTTGACCTGCAGGCAAAGTCAAGGACATACCCATAGGATGATCAGGATGGCCACCGCCAGGCGAGATTCTTCCGATACGGACATAATAACGTTCTCCGTCTGCTTGCCGATCCACTCGATCAGGCCCAGCTCGGCCAGCGCTTCCATCAGGATGAATAAGGCAGCGAAAAACAGCAGCGTAGACCATTCGACGCGAGCAATCACCGACTCAATGTCCTCGCTGGGAAATGCGAAATGCAGACGGATTAGGAATCGGATTAGTGTTAGGTTTAGGACGCTCAACTTACCGATCGGCTAGGATTAGCAGCAACAGTGCTCCGAGCAGCGCGGTCCATCCAAGGGACAGCTTCTGTATGTCCGGCGCCGAGTGCAGGAAGAAGAACGTGATCACGAACGCCAGCGTGATGGCCGACTTGACCAGCAAGGCTTTGCTGCGAATCGGATACTGGGTAGGGGAAAAGGAAAACGGGAAGCGTTAAAATCCGGTCCCTTTCGCGCGTTCCAACCCGTCGAGTACCTTGCGCTTCATCTCTTCCAGTGTCGCCTTGTAGCTTTCGACCGGCACCGAGCCGGTGACGAGCTTCTTCTTCAGCGAGCGCGACAAGCGGTTCACCTTCTTCAGGAGCGTCTCGCGCACCAGGTCTTCGTCCTTCGAGTACGACGACAGGGACGCGGCGGCCCGCTGCCACACGGCGATCTCGTGGCGAATCTCCTGCACGTCCTGCGGTTCGCTGAAGCGCAGATCGTTGATGTTCTTAAACTTCATGCGCAGCTGGAAGTAGGTGGTGATCATCACGAAGAAGATCGGGATCGCCATGTGCAGCGTGAAGGTGGCGAAATTGACTCCCTGGAAAAGACGGAACGGAACAGGATTAATACTGGGCTAACTTCCATGAGTGTGGCCGCATCGTTTCGCTTACGTTCTTGGCGATGTGACTGTTCGAAGCGATGATGACGTTCGGTGGATCGCCCACCGGGGTCAGGGTGCCGCCAACGTTCGAGTAGATCACCATTGACATCAGCACCGGCACCGGGTTTAGCTCCATCACCTCGCACAGTCGTATCGTGACCGGTGTCATCAGCAGCACGGTGGTGACGTTGTCCAGGAACGAGGATAACACCGCCGTGAAGATGCACAGACAGTTGATCAGGGGCCACACCTTGCCGTTCGTCACCTGGTACGCGTACACGGCCAGGTAGTCGAAGATGCCGGTCTCGGACAGGATCGCCACCAGGATCATCATGCCGAACAGCAGGAGCAGCGTTTCGACGTCGATCCACGAGATGAGCTTAGGCATGCTGGGCCGCTCGTGCATTGCGGCCAGCACACCGATGGCGAGCGTCGACGCGATGATGGCGGCAAAGGTCCTGTGCACGATCTCCCAGATGATCAGCACGTACAGGCCGAGCAGTACGATGGCGGCGTAGATGACACCGGCCTCCACGTCCATCGGCGTCGGATCGTACGTGAACTTGGTCGGGAAGTCGGCCTCCAGGTTGGTGGACATGCGCACCCGGACCACCGCCTTCCCGCTGGTCACCTTCTGGTGGTTGATGGGGCCCACGTCGAACACGTGCTTGCGCGTGATCTCGTCCCACTGGTCGATCGCGTCCAGCGTGCTCGGTATCGGCACCTGCCAGACGTTCGTGATGTTCTGCGAGGAAAAGCGGTTCACGTTAGTTTGGCCCATCTGCCGAGGGTCCGTAGTCCGTAGTTACCTCCGTGTACTTTACGTCGTGCTCCTGGAAGTAGCTCGCGTTCGAGCTGTTGCTACTGAGGTACAGTAACTGCAGGTTGACGAACAAGTACGTATTCGTGTTGTTGTGTTGCTGATCGCTCAGATAGGCTCCCTTCAGGGCGATCCCTATCCTCGAGGTTGGCGGTGACTCTGGCAGAATGTACGCTGTTTGGAGATGGAGGACAATCGATTAGTGACTCGTCGCAGGCATTCCGGTGGTCGGATGGACGTACTCCGATAGTTCGCTTCCGGCACGGACAGCTGCCGGGGTGTGAGCTCCTTCTCGTGCACCGACATCAGGAAGCCGGTGAAGAACAGCCACACCACCAGCAGGATGCCGACCTTGACGTAACCGAACAGCTTGCCGTGCTGGTGGTGGTGGCCGGCGCCGATCGTGGCCTCGTGGTCCTCGCCCTCGCCGTCGGTCGTCGCGTTCTGGCCATTCTTCTCGTGGCACTGCTCCACCACCTTGCTGCTGTCCTCGATGCTCGAGTCCGGGTTGGTCACCTTGATTGTGATGAACTCCTTGCTATTATTATCCTCGCCGTCATCGGCCGATACGTCTTCGTTCGGAAGCGGATCTTCGTCCGGTCCTAGAGCCAGAGGAAAGGATGCTGCTTTTGAGTGTTCAGATTTCGAGTGCCATCGCGATAGAATTGTGTCGGAAATGCCGAACCCGGTTAACCTTCCTCGAGGGTGGTCGGGTTGATCAGTGTCAATTGACTGTCTCACACAGGGACTCATTCGGGGAGTCGTCATCATTTCAAAACTCGGCCACCCTCTAACCCTCAGACTTAGTTAATTAACGCCCACCGGTCGTCGGGCTAAACGGAGGTTAATTTATGGTTCAAACTTCGCTCCGCTCAAGAGCACCCCTGTGCGCCATATATTGCAGCAGTCTGCTGGCCTTCATGAGTAACCGGAAAGACAAACGGCGTGGGGGAAGCGTCACCGTAAACAAACCGTTTGAAGCTGCGAATTCTTTGTGATTGGTCCGGCTGTAGAACATGTCGTCAACATGACTGATAAAACGTCGTTCGTTCTGACAGCACGGCGTGTGATGTAAACATGAAACAGAATCCCCTTTCTTGAATGAAAAGCTTCTTTTTTTATGGCAAATGCAAGGATAAAAAAAAGAACCAAAAACCGGGTCCAAGGCCATGCGCCGCCATCAATTCGCTGTGATTATCGATTTCCCACCACATACTGAAGCCCCCCGGAATGAGACACGCAATACAGTGTTTCCATCGTGCGCAGCTTGTAGAAGGCCTAAATTAACGTTCCATGTTTCGTGGATGGCGGGGACACATAAAACGACGTTTCCGACTATCTTTCGGACGATCGCGGCAACGCTTCCCGGAAAAGCCCCCACACGCGAAAATGCAATGATAACCGCCGCCAGATATCGATAGCACGGAAGGTAACAACCCTCTCGCTAATTACTACTTCCTGGGTAGATTGATTGTCCACGCGCGCTGTAAAGCATATTTCATAATACGCTCCGTGGGTCGCGCATATTTTTAGATCCACCCGTTCTCGCGTGATCGCCGCGATGGCGCACCCTTCGGCAGCATGTGCGCGCCACCCGCAGCATAATCGGTGCATACAATCGGCCAGCTCCCGCACTGGTGTGCCAGTGTGTGCGCTGTACACAATCAATCAAGCCCGAAATCAGTCGCATCCGAAGCGGGTTTTGCTGTGTGCGGTTTGTTTTCAGCCTCGCTCGCTGCAGTCAATGCGATAATGAGCGGAAATGTTTCATGCTCGAACATTTACATAGAATAATTGAAAACAATCTTCGCTGGAGATTCGAGTGGCCGGCCGACCGGGCGGGGGCAAGGCCAGGCCGCGGTTTGCCGTCGTCGAGTCTATCGAATGGAATGGAACGTAGCAATTGGTGGTTTGGAAAATATCTACGGTGACCGTAGCGAATGCGGGTCACTGTCACAAAGTGCGGTGCAGCATCGACGAGGAGATGCACTTGACGAGTTGAGGATGCTGGCGATTGGATGGGAGATGGAGCCGGAGATAAACAAAGCAATCGGAAACAACCTTTGGATAACTCGTAAAGATGAATCAGCTCAGTGCAACCAATGAATGATTCAAATGGATAAATATGTTAGACAACTATTGAAGTAAATAAAAAGGATGTTTCGATCTTCTCTTTAAATTAATGATGTACTACCGTTGTGAAAACAATCCAGGTTTTCGAACAATATTACGTGAGAATTCCATGACGAAATAGATCGCATCTCGTGTATCGACGGAGGCGGCGCCGATGTATTTTTACATCGCTTCATTCCACCATCTGCTCGCCGTTCGGGCTATTTCTGTACTGAAGAAGGCTGCAAACAACGTAGTAGGCTAGCTAACGAGTGAGAGTGTCACAACGATTTAACACGCAAATGAAACACTCTATCGGTGTTTGGTGATAAATTATTCGTTGTTTAAAAGGTTTCCTGAATTGTTCGGTTCGGTCGTAGTGGTCAAATAATACTTTATTTTTAGTGCACGAAAGCTATCAGAAGGTAACCGATGTGCGGGATTTCCAATTTAAAATATTATCTGTGCAGTGAGCTCGTTGGTTGCAGTTCTAGGCAGACCGTCGCCTGCCCTTTGGACTCTCCTCGAACCAATTCAATCCTTCTCCCGAAAAATCACGTGAATGGGATAAACGAAGTGAAGCACCTCTTCCGTGCCAAGCAGTACCTCCGGCGTGATGTTACGAAACTCTCTTACCGCAGGCGGGACGCAAGACGGCGTTAATCCGTAAGATGTGAAGAGGTAATCCGCACAAATCGTCCCCTTTATTCCACGTTCTGCCGCTTCCAGCTCCGTGTGTTCGCGTGGTCCTAATTTTAAGCCCTGCCCCATCAAAGACAATCGGCCGCCAAGTGCCGCGACCCACGACCCGCTTCCGAAGCCGCTGGAAAGCCGCTTGACGAGCAATCAAGAAGTCATCTTAAACAGAGTGGTTTATATGCTCGTTGCCGTTTTCCGTTTCGTTCCGTTCGGGACAGGACGTTGTTTTCGCGAATTATCTCATCCGTTTGCAGGGGGTCCCTTTGATTTATGATGATAGCGGTAGCAAGGGCGCCGGCATAAAAAACACAACATTGCACGGGGCGATCTTGAGTCGGGCGGAACTCATGCTAATTAATTTCGCGTTACCTTCGTCATCACCGGCATCGCTGATCCGCTAGTTCTGTGCGGATCAGCCAAGGATGTGCCGAGAAAGGGTCCTCGATGATTTATGGACTCTTTCAATTGCTGTGGCCGTACAGCCGATTTACCGGGACCGAAGCAACATGTTATGTTTTGCGCCAGGCGTTACCGGTTTCCGTCCAAGGCGGTGCACGGGGAATTTATCAATTGACACCGACGATACAATGGTTTAGTATGCATAACGAGCGCCTAGCATTGACACTAATCAGCGGCAAAACGTGACCGTGCCTTCCACGATCCGGTCGAAGGAGTGTGCGCGAGGGGCCAAGGAATCCGTGTACCACACGCAGCGGGCATGATAACGAATTGGGTTTTGTTATGCAATTTGTTGTCACTCCGTGTTGAGATAGGTCCAACCCGATTTTTGGGGCAATACGCTGGAGTATGAGGGGCGCATGAGATCGTGCTACGTTTTACACGATCACAAAGTATCCGAAAATCCTTTTCTTAGTATTCCGAGTTCAAAGTGACACGGAGGTGATTCAAACAATTAGTGCACAGAAATAACTGGCAGTTAATTTTGGTTGCTGGTAAAGAAGACCCAAAAACCACCGAACGTAAAAGAAAAGTGTCTGAAGCTGCATAAACCAAACAAACCGGGTGGCAAGCGCTCCCGGTCACCGAAAGTGATTTTTATTTTTGTGTTCTCCTCGTCACAAAAAAGGCGAACAAAACGTACGACTCCCAAAACATTCTCTAGGTCACGGCACGGCAGGCAAATCATCGCACCGCAGCGTTATCGGCGCCTGGCGCCCGGCGTAAAGGGGTTGGAACATAATCCCCCGAACCAGGAGGAACGGCGAGCGGGACTGACTTTGGGTGTGACGATGATGCTGATCGTTTCTATTCACAGAAGCCGCTCGAAGCCGTATTACTGTTGCCATGGGGTGGTTTTTGCTACATTACGGTCGATTTTAAGGGGCTTGGCATACGCGACGATGTGTCGGCCCGAATTTTCCCTCACTCAAAAGCACCCGGGCCGAAACATGGCGAATCTTTTTTCGGTGCTTTCGGTGGAATGTTGATTTGCAAAATTGTCACAGTTGAGTGGCAAAGTTATGCAATGTTGATGCGTTTTTTTGATTTATTTTTGTTCTAGCAAAGACAATCAACAGGTTCCACTGGCCCACGATGAAAGCTAATCTTCGGTTGAATAAACTCGACACATTTAGTGGAACACAAACAAATCACTAAAACCAGCTACTCACCGTGTAGTCGCTCGTGCTCCTGCCGGAACGAGGCCAGGCTCGGGTCCTGCCGGATGGCGGCCGGAAGCGTACGCCATATCTCCAGCGATGCCTCCGTCACCTGGCTGAGAGAAATGATAGAATGGTTAGGCCGGATCGTTTGCACCGTGACGGACGGGGCACGACGCGGGTTAAGGTGGTCCAGCTCTTCCTGCCGGGCCCGCTCCTTCTGCTCGTCCCTGAGCCGCAGTATCTTGAAGACGACATTTTTGCCCTTCGCCTTCGACATTCCGAGCCGAGGCCACCGACTATTGTGCGTGGTGTGCGTGCAGGACTGTGCGTGTTGGGTTGTGGAGGATTAGTACCGTGGTGTGCCGTGGGACACAGAAATGCAAGTGCAGGTTAGCGATGCAGCGCACCCCGGGAGGCACCACTTCAATTAGCATAAAAGCCTTCGATCTTCGCCACGTTCCGCCATTGAACACTGATTTTTGTTTTGTCACACACTTTTAGTAACTCAATCTCTACGTAACGGGGTGCATGCAATTAGGTGACGGTGCTGGACAACTGGAGTTAGGTTAAGCTGCCGTTGCGAGTGTGTGTTAGGATGGGAGAAGGAAATTAAATATTTAACCAATTCATCATGCACTCAGCAGAGCCGATTAGAGCCAATTCCGATGGATGCGTGCATTGTACTCCAAAACAAGCGTTACGTTCAAGCCACACTTTGATTGCGAGTGGTCTTCACCTCTGCTGGTCCATATCGCGTCACGCTGACTCACGGTGGGTGGCACAGGTGGGAAAATGATGCGATTTTTTCCGGTTTTTTTTGCAATCTATAAAGCAAACCACTCTCGCGCTGCGGGCAAACTTTACTATCAGCACGTGCTCAGCTCATGGACCGCACACTTTAAAACCGACACACGAAACCGGATCAATTCGTTGATATTAGTTTTGGCAAATTACTCGCTGAATTCAACAACATAAAAGGGGGGCGTAAAATATAGCGCGCGATGGTCACCCTAATCACAGGTCCTGTGTTTGCACGGTGTGCGTACGGGGAGATGACGATAGAAAACCACTATAAATTCTGTGACTCACGCACACGCACACCGACTCCGAGTGGGCAATAATTTGTCGCTTAATTTGTGTCGTTTTCATTGTCAAAGCGAGGGCCACCCGTGCCCATCCGCCGCATCCATCGTGATCACTGGGTGGAGGGGGGGGGGGGGGGGATTAATTTTTTTTTTGCTCTCTTGCTTCACCCCAAACACGATCTGTCGGTCGGTCGATCGCACCCCCTCGTAGGTCGGTCATTTTTATTGAGTTCACGAACACCCATACCACCCAGATTGGGGTTGCGATTTTCACGGGCCGAGTGTGTGACCTTGGCCGGTGGTGGTCGTTGTAAAATTCGACCGCATTCGGTTTGGCTACTCAGGGCAGGACCCAAGCAAGTGGGACCTCTGGGTACCTCGAAAATCGGAAGCAACTGTTAGAGGTCCGTTTGATTCAATTGAGGCTCCTCTCGGAATTGAGTTGAATCCATTTCGGGTGCGTTGAACTCGTTTGGATTAATTAAAACGTTGCGTTGCATAATGATCCACAGTCCATTGAGCTCCATCAGTGGAAGTTATTGTTGAATATTTTGTTTTGAATAGTATCCTTTTCGCCTTTTAAATATGTTTGCGGTCAATTCTCTCAGTACGATTGTGTTTCGTTTGAATGTCGTTTGTCGTTTGCCATCACAGAAAGGTGGCTCAAAAGGTTCATGCTTGGCTCGGCGGAAAATGTGCCCAAAATAGGGTTTATCAGCCAACCACCAACCGACGCAATCGTGTCGATGGTCCTTTTTTGCCCGAGAGCAATCGAGCCTAATCTGTTCCGTTGGTATTGGCATTTTGGATGCGTGTTCCAAGAATAACCACAACCAAACCGAACGGCTCACGAACGGCTCAATATTTGTTGCTCAAACATGTTTGTCAAAGATAATCCGCTGCTTCAAAGAGTTCGCTATGCTTTCAGCGGAAGGCTGGTGACCCACCTACGCTTCCCAGTCGGTTGGTTCGATGATTTATTGTGAAATGCGCACGCGAGCGGTGATAATATCTGAAAAGCTGCCCAATTCTTTTGGCACTTCCTTCCCCCAGCGACCATTGGTTGCCAATAAATTTCAACAACATATCACAAAAGCGACGCGCGTTATAAAGCTGTGCCGAAC
>NC_071286.1:75416359-75419940 GCF_943735745.2 Anopheles bellator | reverse complement strand
ACCGGCAGGCGCCTGTCCACGGGAAGGCGCCTGCCCACGGGAAGGCGGCAGGCGGCAGGCGCCTGCCGGTGGGCAGGCAGCAGGCATCTGCCAGTGGGCACGCGGCAGGCGGCAGGCGGCAGGTTCCCTCTGGAACCTGTGGGGCCCATCGTTGTGCGAATGCGTGAAAACTCTTGGCCTTTGCGATACCGGCGTTACGACGTACTTCTCCATCAATGTAATGTAACGCACGAGGACACGAAGCTGATCAGCGAGTGGATGAAGGAACAGAAGTTCGAGGCATACATTTGCTGAAAGTTCAAGACGTTGGCCGCGGGGGGCAAAACTGTATACGACATAAAGCTCGCTTCGAGTGAGGAGGGCGACAAGAAAGGCTTAACGCGGACTTCCGAGGAGTACAAGGGGTGCGTTTTTAAGATCAATCGGTGTGACTACCGCGAACTGATCGCCATGGTGGCTTACGAGCCAAGCGAATGAATCAATTTGTGAACAAATTTCAAACAAGTGCCAGTTTGTCGGTTGTACATCAGCCATGGAAGCAACACCGTGTTGGTTTGCCTTAGCATTGTGCTCTTCGGTTAAAAAGCGAAAAAAGAACGTGCGAAAAGGTTACAGTGTCGAGGAAATGGCTTTTAAATGGCATCGTATGCCTCCGCCTTTATATTTTTTAGTTGCCAAGGACATGGCAGACTTTCGTAATTTTTTATAAATTCTGTTTCGCGAACACATTGTTTGAAATTTGTTCACAAATTGATGCTCGTTTGTTCAGATTTGTAGATCTGCGTCGGTGACATTAATGACGTTTCCGAGAGACGTTACTTACGCCGACATCGCATCGGTGTCGTAGCGTGTGGACCGGTCATAAGAGACGACAGTCCTTCTGATTGTCGGTTTCTTGTTAAATTCAAACAGCCCGCTGAATCTCCCCGCGTGATGAAGTTTCAACATCTCGATGTGACTGTGGCCCTTACGTCCGAATTCCAATCTTTCCTGGTGTTCCGTTACCTGTGCGGTATGTTCGGCAGCGTCGACAGTTACATAATCGGGGTCGCATGATATCAGTCCTAGCAAGCGGACGCCGTACGGAACTAAGACTAAGTGATAGACTAAGCTTGACCGGGTAAAGCTTCATATCGGTCCAAGTCCAAGTTCACTCCAACGCTCTGCCAGCGCTAGATGGCAATTGACTCATTGAAAGTAATGGAATGTCGCTGCGGCCATAGTCTGCCACAATCAAACAGCCCGAATCCGTTCGTGGTTTGTTGGAACGGCCATTTGTGGAGAGTTTGGCCAGTGCACGCGGCGTCGGGTTGATTAGATAATCGATGGGGGCCGTTACGGAATGTTTGTTCGGTTCGGCGGTGGTCATTACAAGCGAAAGGTGCAGTTTGTTTTTATTTACAGTGGCCAGTGTTTGCCGATGTAACTCTACCGGCCTCGCCTTCCACTTGATCAGTATACCGTGCAGTGGAACGGCGAAAAGAACACTTCTATGTCGGTTCCGTCACCGGCACGGATATTAATTGCACCCACCGGTAATGGGACAACGTGGCTATTAAACAAATTAACATCTTTCAGCTAATGGCCATTAGCTTCTAAGTATTGATTTTCTTTAATTTCAAAGAATTTGAATTACTATTATTAGAACGAAAGTGTCCCAAACTTTGAAATTAAGTTTTTTCCGTAAAAGTCGTAATTTTGTTAAAGGAAAATTTATCGCACTTTTTTGATATTTTAAGCGAATTAAATAAAACTCGTTTTAAATTAATCAAACATTCTCAACGGTGTCGTAGGGAAATCAAACTTAGGCGATTGCGGTCTTCGAATAAGAAACTGATATCGACACGGAATCCGTTTTACGATTACGCTCACGTACGATTTATTAGCGCCCATTAGCATTTACTTTTTGCCGTTAGCTTCCGCTTTCGACAGAACGAACTTTGCCAGTTCGGTTGCACCGCTGCCATTGGCTTCCTCGTAGTACGGCAGCTGCTTCAGGCGGTCGATCCAGGCGTGGATCTTCGGGTACTCCGACGCTTCCATCGGCACCACACCCGCAACGGAAGCGATCGTGGACACGCAACTGAAGTCAGCCACCGTTAGGTGGTCACCCGCCACGTACGCATCGACCAAGGTGTCCTCTAGTAGGCGGTACGACTTTCGAACGTACTCTGCCCGATCCTCGGGAATGTCCGGTTGGCCACCGAAAAGAATGCGCTCCTAATGTGGGTGAGGGGAACCGATCAGCCCTGGTTCGTTGGTTGAGTTCATTGTCATTCCCACACTTACTAAGATGAAGCGCATCCGAGCGAAAAGGACCCCGGACTCAAAGTGCAGAGCCGCGTTGACACGTGCCTGCTTGACCGCATCCTTCGGGTAGAGGGCATCGTCTTTCGCGTACTTCGTCACCAGATAAATCATGATGGCGTGGCTTTCGGGAATGATTGTGCCACCATCATCCAGCACCGGAATCGTATGTTGAGGATTGAGCTATGAGATCATGGGTTCGTTAATAGCACTGCTGTCGAATTTCTTATCACAATCCCCACTCTCACCTTCAGGAACTCCGGCTTCAGATGATCACCGGTTAGCAGGTTCACCGGCTGCTGGTCCAGCTCTAGTCCCAGTGCTTTGGCCGTCATTTCGACGGCTCGGCACGGGGGACTAAGGTGCAGCGTGTGGAGCACTAGTTTCGGCATTTTCTGATGGGCTGGCTTTAGATCAACCGTCGCGAAGCGGAACCGGAGTCGAACTGACGATTAAGGTGGACAACCGCCGACCACGCAGCGTACCCGTTCGTGTGTGTTCGTGACGAGCAACATTCCTCTATTTATGTCCACGCACGGACAGCAATCTCCTGCGGGCGTAGTTGTGGGTCGCGACATTAAGATTCGTTAGGATTTTTTACGCGCCCCAACCGAACAGCGTGATATTCCGGTTTGTGCTCGCGAAACGAGACCCAACAAAAAAGGTTTCGAGAAACATAAGTAAACATGAGTGGCTTTGCCGCAAAATACACACAGGATGTGGACGGGTGCTGGGCGATAAGCGTTGATCGGGAACTGCTAATCGCCGTCGCTGATGATGATGAGGATAGAATTGGATTTGTAACGATTAGCTTTAATCGAAAAAATGTATATCTTACCGATAGCAGTCGTGCACATCATGTTGGGAAACTGTTTTGGCTGTCGGGCAGTAAAATAGCTTTGCACGTTTGGCCTCGGCTACCATCGATCTTCGTTCGCTTCAGATAACGAGTTTGCCCTATCTAATGGGCCCGGCTCCATTGGTTTTTGAATTGTTTTTATTGTGCTTTTTGCAATGGCAGATTAAAACAACAAAGCATAATGTAATCAAATTTTTTTGCGTCCGTCCACCACAAGTGTCTCTCCAACTTTTGCAATCTGTGAAGACCGCACGATAAGACTCGCTATCTCTTTGACTGTACTTCTAATCGCTCCTGTTTACAAAACGTTCCTACTAGTTCCAAAACGAGACGAATAAACATTAAAAATAGCGAGCTGTTGGTCCAAAGTTGCTCTAAATGTGTTCATTTCTCAACGACGGATACGTGCACATCT
>NC_071286.1:75346400-75416259 GCF_943735745.2 Anopheles bellator | reverse complement strand
CGCCTGCTGGACCAGGTCCTTCGGATAGAGTCCGTCGTCCTTGGCGTACTTCGAGACCAGGTAGACGATGATCGCGTGGCTGTCGAACAGCGCCACCCCGTTATCGTTGATCGTGGGCACCGTGTGGAGGGGATTCATCTAGAACGACAACCGGATCACTGGATACAGTATACCATACCGGGGTACGCGAATATCAAGCGTTGCTTAACGCCGTACCTTGAGGTATTCCGGAGTCATATGCTCCTTCTTCACCAAATCCATGTACTGGATGTCCAGCTCCAGCCCCAACAGCTTCGCCGTCAGCTCAACAGCCCGGCCGGCCGGCGTACGGCGCGTAGTGTACAACTTAATCGGGGCCATCGCTTCGTTCGGACTTTGCGTCTACCTTTGCCCGTCGCCGTCGGAGAAAGACTATCGCGCTTATTTTAAGTCGCTTGGTTGATGGACGTATGAGTGTTCCCGACCCGCGATCAATCGATACCGCGATACGCCAACAAACACTTACACGAGCCCTGCGCATTAAGCCGAAACCGGTTGCCGCGTGCGTGTTGGTAACGGCGGCTCGCCGCTTCGTTGGCCACTATGTCGCCGCCGAGGGGTTTGCCGATGGTTGGGTTTGTGCGATGGTATTAAAGTAGAAAGTAAATATTTTTTGCAAAAAGGAATTTCTTCAAAATCGAAAAAAAGACCATCAATGTGAATGTGAGACGAAAAATGATCTTAATTTTCAATTTATTTTAAAGTAACAAAAATACAAACCTTTTAGCAATGTTGAAAGGGTAGTTTCCACACATTTGTTATTGATAAAATCTGGTTCGCAGAAACATGTGACCTTTCAACAAAAGCATTGATAAAAATGGCGCTGGTTGTTGCTGAAATTCAGTTATCGCTATCAAATAAATGTAAGAAAAGGAGAACAAACACCAACACAAATTAGTTGCGTTTTATTGGCTTTATTCTGCTACTTTGCGACTCTCTCTTTTGCACCTTGTGCGCGTTAAACAGAACTGTCGGTTCTGTTTGCCCCTATGAAAATGCTCCTGTCATTCTCCACTCTCATTTGATCCTATGAAAATGTTCCTATCAATGCTCCACCTCACATTCGGCCATCCTATGAGAGGTCTGGCCCTCCAGACCCGATTCTCGTCTGGCCACCGTTGTTGTACGCTTCGTTCTTTCTCAACGTCCTATTGGTCATAGTCCCTTGTCTCCATCACTTGGTATTTCGACGCATACTTCTTCCTTACGAATTCTCCTACACGATACCTAATTGCTTGTCTCGCCCGCAAATTGTATGGCGCCCTGTGCTGTTCCTGGTTCCTGGCTGTTCTTCAGTGGCTGTCCTAGCTTCTCTAATTTTTAGAACTACTGTTGGTGACGGCGTGATGGTGTACCTCAAATTTCTCTCTGTTTCTACACTCCGTAGAACGATGACATTCTCGTCCGCAATTGAAACATTTGGTCGCCTTTTGCTCGCAACGACTTGCGATGTGGCCTTGATCATCACAGTTGAAACAACGCCTCGCTGTGTTCCCTCTTCGCACGCTTCGTCGTGTAACGTCCGGTATTCACACATGTGCTGCTTCTGGTTGCTGCTCCTCTTAGCATGTGTATGTTCCTGTGCTTTATTGCCTGTGACCTCGGAGACCTCTCTCGTGCCCGTCCCTCAGCACTCTCAGGTCACTACAATACTCGCACTCCAACACTACACCCTTGCTCTGCAACAGACACTGATCGCGGGACCTCCTTGCCCGATCCCAAACTCTCGCACACACTCCGGTCTCTAATCGCGGGACTTCTCGCACAATTCCGGTTAAGCCCCCCATGTAAGAAAGGTAGAACAAACACCAACACAAATTAGTTGCGTTTTCTTGGCTTTATTCCGAACACTCGACCGCTCTGGTCGACTGCTACACTTTGCGACTCGCTCTTTTGCGCCTTGTGCGCGTCAAACAGAACTGTCAGGTCTGTTTGCCCCTATGAAAATGCTCCTATCAATGCTCCACCCAACATAAATGTCATTCGTAGGGTTAATACGCAGCCCCATTAGTGTAGATCATTATTTTGTTACTCTTTTGCTGGCGGTGATTGATCCCCGAAAAAATGACTTTGAAATTAGATTTTCGATGGCCTGGTTGGAAATAGTCTACAAAAAGCCATAGTTATTGTTAAAG
Organism: Anopheles bellator; assembly: GCF_943735745.2. Lineage (NCBI taxonomy): Eukaryota > Metazoa > Arthropoda > Insecta > Diptera > Culicidae > Anopheles > Anopheles bellator. Next base: position 75,414,085 of record NC_071286.1, on the reverse strand, counting down.
TAACGTTTAAATGTTTACGGGGTGGTGGGTTTCTCGCTGTAGGCTAAGGAGCGCGATTTTGTGCTTTCGGTGGGATCAGCTAGGAGTTCTCCATTACGAACAACTGCCTCAACAACAGACTATCCAAACCAATAGGAACCAATACAAAATCTCAAAAAAGCATGCAGCACGTGTGACGACAACTAAACCGTGCCAATGACGGCTAAATGCTGCTCCGAAACTTGTCGATAACTTAACAACAATCAAAACGCAAACCAAACGAACCGTAACGGCTGCACATTTAATAGCATCCGCCGAATGATCATCACCAAACCGAACCAAATGGCCTTGTTGAAAGCTGTGTGGTGCAATTCGTCCACCCAGCGCAGCGAAAGACTTCGCGGTCACGGAAGCAGCGTCGCCACCGGATGTGAAGTGGTGCGGCATTGTCCACCTCGTTGCGTGGAATGCACCTTCCGCTTCCGTTTCGGTCGCTCCGGATTCGCCATTCCTCGCCGCTGACACACTTTTCATCGCCAAAAGGGAGACAACAATGGCGATTTACCATTTAATTTTATTCGCTTTCATTCCTCTGGGGCCCCCGGCCGGGCGGTGGCGATTTATCGTGAGAAATCCACCGATCGGTTAGATGAGCAGACGGACACCGCGGTTCCGTTGGCGTCATGCCCCCGCACACCTTTATTTCGTCGTTGTCGCTGTTTTGATTTGACCATTCCATCTGCTAGATCGAACGGCGACACGCTTCGTGGGGCACCTTTCTGCCGTCATCACATGTTGGTGGGCCGAATCCGGCTCCCGGGCAGAATGCGTGGGGGTTTTGGGGATTTTTGGGGACACAAAAGCTGCCGTGAGCTGACGTGACTTCCAACGCTCAACGCTGATCCTCGATCGCAGGTGATCGCCTTTAATGGAGATCATCGTCAGTGGTCCAGCTCCGGCTCCAGGGGCTTACCAGCCCATTTCTGCGATTGAGAGGCGATTTAGTCGTTAGTGGAAACATTTCCGAGCGGTCCATAGAAAGCTACATTGGTTACGTTACGCCGTTTTTTCTCCCACCGTGAATGAATTTGGCTTTTTGTTTTGCTCAACACGGCCCGATGTGAATGAGTTGATGAGAAGCAACATTACTGTGCGGTCCAGCATCGGGAGCGAAGCAAGGGTTTTGGGAGCAAAAGCGGTCATTTGCACCATAAAGCATTGTAACCCGCATTGAAGGCGGGGTGTTTTTTCATTACATAGCTAGCGAAGCGATTATTTTTGTTTAGATGCTCCAGCATCATTAATTTGTTGCACGATCTACGTGGTTTATTTAAATACGGATCACCGCCGTAGGAGAGCAAGGGCGGAAAGCGTTGCATAATTGGCGAATATAAAACAATCTGACGACCTTTAAGTAGAATTTCTTCTTGTGTTTCAGCGACTCCTCCTGTGGTTGAAATTGTTTGCCGATGTTACTATCGCCTGTTTGTCGGGCTACGCGGACAGAAAAATGGCATGCAAAATTCTAAACGTCCACGTGCCTCGCGCTGTCCCGTCCGTAAGCCATTCTTTCCTATCCCTTCGACCAACGAATCGGTTGGCAACATAAGAAACCAGTTCTGCCCCGACCAACGAACGATGCATCGCGGTGCTGCGTCTGGGAGCATCGGGAAAAAGAAAAACCGCTCCAAACATCCAATCGTAGTGTGCGGCAAACTGCCGTTCGTAAATCAAATCGGGTTGGCGTAAGCATAAAGCTCTCTCTCCCTCTCTCCCTCTCTCTCTCTCTCTCTCTCTCTCTCTTTCTCTCTCTCTCTTTCTCTTTCTCACACATACATACGAAGACGAGCGCATACGTAAAGATCACGGATCCTTCAGCATCCGCCGCGAACTTGAGAGCTAAAGTGGTTGGCAGATAAAACGTAATGGGTTGACGGGCGCGCCATGCTTAAGCACGGTGGTGGCCATCCGATATCCACACGGCGTAAAGTTGATCCGTAGTCGTTCGTCTACCGCCGTCGTTATGTCTTGTTTTTCTCGGGTCACTTGATTGCAACAGCATAATGGGGGTAGCGTAGCCGCGTAACCGTCGAGATAAGCGGCAACCGCAGCAGCAGCATCAACCAACCATTCAACGGGGCGGCCCTCCACCGATCAGTGTCCCGGAGCGATCGGATTTGCTACAGTCGGTCTCTGCGGTTGGTTCTTCGATCCTTCCAATGTTTCACAATCCTTGCACTAAATGGGACTAAACTTAAAATGCCCGTATTGTTTATTTGCTTACCAGCATTAAATAAAGAATTATCGAAACTTTCAACAAATAAAGATCAAATTTAAGACAACCTCCAGCTGGATTAAAATTATTAGGAAGCGATTACTGCTTTAAAAATACAACGAAATTCCCAAAAGCCTCGTGCTTGACCCGACCACGAATGGAACTGTGTCAGGCAGCGCCAGTACCCAGTACCTGTATGTGGTTTCGGAAACATTAATTCACGTACCGCGCCAGATTGGTACTCCCGGCTCACGTGAGCCACCAGGTCACCGGGGTGGGGGAGGCGGGGGCAACAAAAGAAAGAGAATGCCGCAAAATGGGATCGTGCGACGTGCGATGGCGACGACGAGAACAATCGGTTAAACAAAACGCGAAACCCTTACGCAACGTGCGCCGCCCTGCCCCATGCGCGTTCTGGGAGCCCGAGGGCCACTGGCCTCCCCCCCAGCCCCGTGTGTTAACTCTGTTTGTTTTATGACGATTGTTTTTTTTCCTTCTTCTTTAATCCCTCAACAACACGACACATCCGTGGGGTGGTGGGTGAATTTGAAATGAAAACAAACGGCACTGATTGGAACCGTTGCCGGGCGGTGGTCATCGTTGCGCGTTGACCTGGCCGGCTGGCACGCGGATAGCCGTGGCCTTTGGCTCAGTTTTATGGCCTCGGCCCATTGTTTTGCTGTTGTTGCGGTCAATCTGTGGGCTGCCCGGATCTGGACCGTGGACGTGCTCGGTACATTAGGGGATAAAGAAAAGACTGGCACGTCACGTGTCACGTTGTGGTTTCCTGATGTCGCAACACCCCTACATCCTGCGCATTGCTGAGCATTGATTAACTGGAACACAGGATCACGCAATTAGTTATGATTAATGTGCGGTTATCCAATTCTCTCCTTATGTTGTCCTTAATTCTATCCTCCGACCGGTCATTGTCTCGGTGAAGATTAATCTCGCAAAATAGGATTACCGAACGACGACGACCCTTTCCGTCCGGCACTGTAGCGATCAGTTCGGTAAGTACGCACACCTAAAAGTCCTCGTGCCCACGTTTACTCTCTCGCTCTTTCGCTCTCTATCGGTCTGGTCACCCGGACAACGGGTTTTCGAAGGTTCGTCGCGCGGCGCGCGGTCACTCCTCGGTGTTGGTCACTGCTGTGTGAGCGTGTGTGTCCCCGAGAACGGGGTTTTGGAACAGAAAACTGAAAGTTGGTCCGCCACCGCCGCGAGAGAGAGAGGGGGCCCGAGATCTCATTCGTCCGCGTGACTCCGACGGCGCTAGCTGCGTTTTGACCCGCGATCCTCATTTGGCGCGGCGGTGTGCTGTGTTACGTTAAAGGGCTCCCGGGGCCGTGTCTGGCTGGTGAATTTAGTGCGTTGTGAAGCCGCGTGTCTCAGTTTAAATTGGCGGCCAAATCGAACGAGATGATTGCATCCACCAGATGCTGTATCCTTCTTCGGCTCGGTGGCGATCGGACGAAAGGAACCGACGCCCGACGACGATCTAGCTGAGAGAGAGAGAGAGAGAAAGAGAGACGACGAGGCGACAGAGAAAGAAAGTTCCAACAACAATCGCCGTGATCTTCGTTTCGCGAGCGAGCGCCGGATGCGAATCAGGATTCGAAGAAGGAGGTGAAAAGAAACGATCGAACACACGCGAGTGCTAAGCTAGCGGGGCAAAACAGGAGTGCCCGAGGCCGCGAAAGGTGAATCAAAGGTAAACAACGCACGATCACCGCGTCGCCGCCGTTGCCGATGGATTAAAGTGGATGGTGCTAACTAGGTTACTAAAAGTAGTCACGACACGCCAGTTCTGGAAGTTGACTTCGCTTAAAAAGAGTTAACCGTGCAACGAATGAAGTGAGTGATCCTCCAGCAGAGGTTAGTGATCTCCCAGAGAGGAGGAAAAAAAACATCTAGTGGGGGCGGGGAAGGAAGTGCACCATGGACCCGCTCTCGAATCGCAATCGAAAGAACATACTGTCGCTGAACCACGGCGCTTGGGCCGTCCCTCCGGTAGTAACCGGTATGGCGACTGCCCAGGTGCATCGTCACCTGCCACGCGACGCAGCCGCCGGTGGACAGCAGCTGCAAATGTTGCCGAACCATCAGCAACCCCAGCAGCAGCAACAGCAGCAGCAATTGGCACAACCACAACATCCTGCGATGGCCGTGTTCGGGCAGCCGCAGGACAGCCGCCTGCCGAAAGCGTTCGTGGCCGCCATGCGCACACTGTTCGACATTATGGACGACCGGAAAACTGGTTTCGTGCGGCTGGCCGACATCGAGGACCGCTGGCTGGACGACGGCTCGAAGGGGATGCCGAGCGGCGTAATTGATAGTCTGCGCAAGGTGACGCCCCCGAACGGGTTGCTGTCGTTCGAGCGCTTCTGCGGCGGCCTCAAGATGTGCCTGGTCCGCAATCAGCCCCTGCCCGGTGCCGGCGGCCCCGTTCCTCCCGCCGTACCCTCACCGTCGCTTTCGCCACCACACTCGGCCGACGGGAAACCATCAATGGCCGCCACGCTGGGCAAACTGTCGCTTTCGACGCGACCCCCCTCGGCACCGCTACTCGATCTGGACGGTGGCAGTGCGGGCGGGACGGGCCACGGGCACGGCCTGGGACTGCCGAAGGTTTCGCTCGGACCACCGTGGAGTTCCTCGGGGGTGGCCCCGGGGATCAATACGGCGACGGTGCGGCCCAATAATGCGATGCCGGCCCAGAAGACGCTCAGTATGCCGCAGCTTCTCAGTCCGGACGATGATCTCGAGCCTCCGCCGATCATACTGCCCGGAGCGTACGGTCCACCGAAGCCACCGCGCGTTTCACTGAACCTCGAGCGTGCCCAGCAGAAGCAACAGCAACAGCAGCAGCAGCTGCAGCCACACCACCACCATCATCCCGGGTCGGGCATCGATAAGGCGGAAATCCGGAACGCACTGCAGAACTGGCAAATGTCGCTGCTGATGGGGGAAGCGAACGAGAAGCAGGGAGGCGGCTCGGCGGAGAAAGGTCACGGGCTGCGCTCGCTAACTGCGACCGGGCGCGGGTCTGCCGATGGCCAAACGGATCTGTCGACCTCATCCCCGTCGTTGCAGTCGATCAATCAGCTCGACGGATCTCTGGCACGATCGGGCGTTCTGCCCGGTGCGCTCTATCCGAAGAAGACGGCCGCCGGTGGGTCGACAGGCGGTGGTGGCCGGCGCCGGGAGCCGAGACGTCACACACTGCAGAACGGCGTGGACTACAACATGCTCAAGCGCCTGAAGCAGATCGAACAGGAGAAGGATATTCTGGTGCAGGGCCTGACGGCGATCGAGCAGACGCGCGACTGGTACCTGAAGCAGCTGGCCACGGTACAGGAGAAGATCCGCTACCTCGGTCGTCCCGGTTCGCACATGGTGAGTTGTCGGGAAATCGAAGCCCGCGTCGTGCGGGATCATCAAGAGCCATGCGTGCCTCGAAGCGATCATTAGCCGAACGCTAAATGGATGTTAACAACCAACCAATTGGCAGCGTTTATTTTAAACAACCGTTTATTTATTTTAAACCCTTTTTTGTTTGCGGTCGGCCAGACTAACGGGCGATTTAATACGCTAGAACTGGCACGGGTTTAGGGACTATTCATTGCTCAACCCCTGGCTATTCGAGGATTAATTTAAGCGCCATTGTAAAGGACGCACAAATCGCTGTGAAATCTTCGCGTTATGCTGGGTTACGTTGGGGACTGACACTCTGGGACTGAGTTTATTGATCTTACCTTCGCTTCTAGAGTATTCCAAATAATGTCCCCTTTCGGTTCTGATTGCAGGAAACATGGACCGAAACACAGCAGGAACGGCTGGACCTGCAGCGAGCCCGCGTGCTGGAGGTGAACCGGCACCTAATGATGCTGGCCGAAAGCTGGGAGCGTGGTGGGTTTCCGATGCACATGAACCTGGCCCTGCGACCCTTGCCCGGGGCCCACGGGTCACCGTACCAGCCCCACCACCACCATCCGTCGCACCAGCGTCGTACCCAAGCGCAACCGTCGCCGGCGGCAGTACCACCAGCGGTTCCTCCGCCACCATCGGCGGCCAGTTACCAACCGTCACCGGCGGCCACGCAGCACCATCACCACCACGGTCACCAGCCCGGACCGGAAGTGGTGAACCACCTCAAGCAGCAAAACCACCAACTGGTCGAGGAGGTTAACCAGAAGAACGAAAAACTGTCCCTGCTGGAGCGGGAAAAGGCGGCCCTCATACGGGAGCTGCTACAGCTGCAGCGCGCCAACCGGGCGGCCAGTATGATATCGAACACGGAAGAGATGGTGTTCTAGCCATGTTCGGCCACACCACGGCTGGTGGGCACTTTGAATCGGAATCGGGTGCCATTGAGTTGAGTGGCCTCGGGAGGGCACATTTCGGAACAGCATTACAGATTTCCTTCATCACGCTAGTCAAGCAGTGTGTTGGCGCGGCCCCACGTGGAATACGTATCTTCGAAAAACGCGAATCGGCACCGTTCGATAATAAAGATTGTTTTATCAAACAACAGTGTATTGCTCTCTTGTACAAGTTCTAAGTAAGAAGTTCAAAAAGTGGCCACAAAGAGTGTGTACAATAGCGTACGCCAGGGCTTTGGTACTGGACTGGTGTTTTGCGCTTCGATCGAGTGCGGTTCACTTGCTCTTGAGCGCTTGCTTCTGTAGCGTCTCCCAGTTGACACCGTTGTGCGGTAGGTCGCTGCGCACGAACGGGGACAGCCACGCCAGGTACCAGCGAGCGCCGAGCACCATCCGCAGGTTTGCCCACCGTCCCAGGTCGTACTCGGGTGCTTTCCGCTCGTGGACGACCGCCCCGCTTAGGATGAGCCGCCCGTGGTAGATCATCAGGACGCCCGTAAACAGTACGCCGACCATGTTGATCAGATAGATCACCAGGTAGTACTGCTTGGTGGACGTGTCGATCACGAGCATGGCGAGCGGGAAAACGAGTTTCGCCAGCGAGGTCCAGTTGCGAAACTCGTCGCCCCGCACGAACCAGATGAAGTAGTTGTTCAGGACGCTGGCGTACGCGGTCGAAACGAACAGGTACAGTACGAAGAGGATAAAGTATCGGTGGTTCCGGTGCCCGATGCAGCACCCGGTGAACACACAGTGGTGGTCCCGTTTGAGGATGCACGCCCGGCAAACCGTGCAGTGCCAGGAGCGGGGTGGTGCAATAAATTCGCACGTCGCACAAAGGTGCCACGACTTCGAGCCCAAGCCGCCGGCGCCGCTACCGGTATTGCTGGTCGCTCCCGTGGGCACCGGTATCAGTTCCGTGGCGCAGCTAGTATCACAAAGCATCGTGGCCAGCATGTGGGCGGTCACGTTGAACAGCAGGGCAACGGCTGGCACGAAGTGTGCCCAGTTCATCCACGAGCCCTCGCCGTGGATTTCCGGTATCACGACGTACACCTCGAACCAGAAAGTGATTGGTATAATCGCGGCCATGAAGGTGGTCGCCACCACATCCTGCAGCGTGCGAGGTAGGAACCGTTTCCGCAGTTTCATGCCAGAGCTGCTGCAATGGAATCAAATGGAATCAAATAAGGCAGGACGCATCGAACACTTCACATCGCGGCTTACTTTGCTCCCGACAAAACAGGATTCGTTTGCGCGCACCGCACAACAAACAGAGAATTGTCAAATTTAGTTACGTTATGAGTTATTCGCGTTACGCGTTACGCAACACACAAATGTAACAACAAAATTCAAATAATCTATAATTTTCAATTGTAATGATTCAATTCAATTGAAACAATTCAATAAAGTGATAAAGTGAAACAAAAATAAAATAAGTGAAATAAGAGAAAATAGAAATCTTGCATTCTTAGTCAAAATCTTGCATTTCCCACCACAAATCGCGTTTAGACGGTGCGGTTTCAGGAGTTCAACAGGGCACACGAGCGTGTTGCACGCAACACGCTCCGGTGCAAGATGCACGCAGCTCAAGCTGGCGCCGTTTTTTGGCGCCAAGTTGTGCGAAATGATCCACGTGATCGAGCAGTAGAGGATAATTAATAGAATTCCGCACGTGTTTGGGTGTTTGGTAAGACGTTTATTTTTCACCTTTCAACTCCGTTTCAGTTACACAATATTGGCGCATTTAAACACTAAAGCGAACGGCAGCGCGCGTTTCAGTTGCAGCGGCGTTAGTTTGCAAACAGTGAAAAAGGTAAGTTTATTAATTGCTCCGTTTGCACCCTGGTAAATGGTTCGCACTCCGCGGAAATGGCACTGTTTGTGGTTCGCTACTCCCTCCCGCTGTGACACCACGTCATCCCTACGCTAAAACACGGCAGATCGTGTTCCGAAAAACTGGGTTGGCAGTTTGTTGGTTCGTTTGTTTGTTAGTTTGTCGGTTCGTTTGCGGGTGTGGCTTGGCTTGGCTTGGCGCTATCTAAAAGGAATCACAAAACATGGGTAGAGAACACTCGCAAAACGTCGTCGCCGTTAGCTGATCCGAAGCTGAATGGTGAGAGGTTAGTTTTGCGTTCGCTGTCGTTGACACGCGCTACTCGAAACTGGGACGCAGGTTAACGTACATCTAGTAACTAATCATTAATTGCATAACTACACACGAAAAAATAAAAATTAAAAAAAAGAAACTATTGGTTCGCTCTTTCGATTCGGTACCGCACGGTGTCTCTGTGTAAGGAATTTTGCGTTGAGTTGGTGGACACCCCGTGAACCCGGTTCTTCTCCGAGGGTTTTTTTTGGTAATGTTTTGCTGGCGCAGACTGACTGCTGACGAAGGGCCGTACGCTTCCTTCTAGTTTGAAATGTAGCCGTGGCCATTACGTGTTGGGGCAGGAATTGAAAGCGATGCAGGGAAGCTATGTTTTAGGGAACTGCCGGATTGCCTGCTATGGTGGCTTTATCCTACTTCTCTCTCTCTCTATCTCTCTCTGTCGCTTCGCCTGACTTCGAACGCCCCTGTGCCGCCGTGTGCGCGCCCTGTTTCCCTCCCTCTCTCCCTCTCTTTTTGGTACTTTGGTGTGTTCGATGACGTTCGATGAGTGTGTCCCTGTACGACGTGTAATAGGTAACCACGTAACCAAAGGGCGCGGGAACCGGAACCGAGACCGAACCAGGTAAGGCAGTATCAAGTGGAGTCGTTCCCGGAAACGACCGGAAACGACCAGTCCCCGGACCCCCGGACCCTCGGACCCAGCCCTCCTCCCAAACCCATCACCCCGCGAACACGGACCCCGCCCTAGCGGCGGATGCACACCTGGCAGCGGGAGACGCGCGAGAGCAGGTTGCCGGCCTTGAGGGTTTGCTGCTCCGGGCGCTGGAACTGCTGGTGGTCCTCGAGCGACACCAGCCAGAAGGAGGTCTGCGTTTCGTAGTAGTGACAGTGGCCCTTGCCCCCGTTGCACTCGATGAACGGGGTGGCGCGGAAGTCCTCCAGGCAGGAACCGGGCCCGGACAGCGACTGGCCACCGCCACCGTGCCCGACGGCCGTGTGCTGCAGAAGAAGAACAAGGACCAGGGATCAGTGTCGTCCGGGACCTCCGTCCGGGGGAACTTACCATGAGGAAGCTGTAGCCGATCCACAGGCCCTCCCAGCCGGTGGGGCAGTCGGGGATGTGGAGCGCCTGGCTGTGGACGGCGATCACGTTGGTGGGCGCCTCGCACACGGTGCAGCGGGAGATGTACGGCCGCATGTCGTTCTCCGTGACCGGCATCATCGGGATCGGGGCGGACGTGGACAGCCAGAAGGTGCGGTCGTTGCGGGACGCGTAGTTGCACACGTTGTTCTGGCCGCACACCAGGATCGGCAGGGTGGAGAACTTGCGCACGCAGGACCCGGCCGAGCCGAGGTCCTGGTTGTGCGGGTAGTCGTTGCCGTCGACGTACAGGAGCGAGTACCCGTCCCACAGCTTCAGGTGTCCTGGCTCGCACTGCGGGATCTCCTCCGACTGGCTGTGGCGCACGAGCAGGATGCCGGTGTAGTAGGGGGCCGCGTCGCAGTCCCGGCCCGCCTCGCCCTTCAACCCCGGCAAACCCGGTGCTCCGTCGCGCCCGGCGCGTCCCTCGGGCCCTCGGTCCCCGTGGAGTCCCTGCAGACCGCGCGCTCCCTCGAAGCCGCGCAGACCGATTTCGCCCGGGGCGCCCGGCGCCCCCGGAATGCCCGGAGGACCCACCATCCCCGGGACGCCCTTGTCACCCTTCGGCCCATCGTAGCCGGGGGGACCGGGCGGACCCTTCCGCTGTGGGGGGAGCGCTGGCGTTTCGCCCTTCTGGCCCTTCTCGCCCGGCGCACCGTCCAGCCCGGATAGACCGCGCAGACCCCGCTCGCCCTTCTCGCCCACCATCCCCACCAGTCCGGCCACCCCCTCGAGGCCAGGCGCACCACGCTCCCCCTTGGCGCCCTGCGGCCCGTTCAACCCGTTCATGCCATCGCGGCCCCGCTCGCCTCGCTCGCCCTTCGGCCCCAGGAACCCGGGTGGCCCTTGGTCGCCCTTTTCACCCTGCGGCCCTGGCAAGCCCCGCTGGCCTTGGGGCCCCGGGAAGCCGTCCTTCCCGGCGCGTCCCACCAGCCCGGTGTCTCCCCGGTCGCCCTTCTCGCCCTGCCGACCCAGTGGCCCTGGTTGGCCGGGCGGACCCATCGGGCCCGGTAACCCACCCAACCCCTTGTCGCCCTTTTCACCCGTCAATCCGGGTGGCCCGTCGCGTCCCGTTTTCCCCGGCCGACCCGGCAGTCCCTTTTCGCCCTTCACCACCGGGCAGGTGTCGCCCTTGTCGCCCATCGGCCCCAGCTCGCCCTTCTGCCCCACGAGCCCGTTCAGGCCGGGAGGTCCTGGGAACCCGGGCAGACCCTGCAGCCCCGGCTCCCCCTTGACCCCCACTTCACCCGGTGCGCCCGGAAGGCCGACCTTGCCCGGGCGTCCGAACGGCCCCGGGAAGCCCGGCTCGCCCTTGTCGCCCTTGATCGCGTCCGCCGTCGCCGAGAGCCCCGGTTCCCCTGGCACGCCGCGGTCTCCCTTCAAGCCCATCAGCCCGACGGGCCCGGTCAGCCCGCTGTCACCCTTCTCGCCCCGGTCGCCTCGGTCTCCCAGTCGCCCCGGTTCGCCCTTGAAGCCCTTCTCGCCGTCGTAGCCACGGGGCCCCATCGGACCCTCGGGACCCGGCATCCCGTCCATGCAGGGAGCCCCCGGAATGCCCGGCAGCCCGGTCGTGCCCTTGTCGCCCTTGATGCCCGGGAACCCGGGCACGCCCATGTCACCCTTCACACCGTTCGTGCCCGCCAGCCCGTCCATGCCCTGCATCCCGAGGTCACCCTTTTCACCCTGCGGTCCTGGCCGCCCGTGCCCCGACACGCCCGGGTCACCCTTCGGCCCTGGCGCACCCTCCAGCCCCGACAGTCCATCGTTACCGCGCAGCCCCGGCGATCCGGGCTCGCCCTTCTGGCCCTTCTCCGAAGCGGTCCCCGGTTCGCCCGGCATACCCGGCAGCCCCGAGAAGCCCTTGTCGCCCTTGTCGCCATGCTGCCCCGCGAGACACGCGGGTCCCGGCAGCCCGCCCAGACCCTTGTCACCCTTCGGGCCCATCAGACCCGGCGGCCCCGACACGCCTTGCAGCCCCTTCAGCCCAATCTCGCCCCGGTCGCCCTTTTCGCCCATTTCGCCCTTGGCTCCTTGTGGCCCCCGGGCCCCCGGGTACCCGGGTGCCCCCATCATGCCCTTGCGGCCCTGGAAGCCCTTCAGCCCGTCGTTTCCGGCCTGGCCCGAGTCTCCCTTCTGGCCCGGCAATCCGATCACCCCCGGTGCCCCTACGTCCCCCTTCAGTCCGGAGAGGCCCTTCACACCGTCCATGCCGGGGATGCCGGGGGCTCCCGGGTGGCCCGCGGGGCCCTTCGGACCCGACTCACCCTTCGGCCCCACCTCGCCCGGATATCCGGGCGGTCCCGATAGGCCCTGGTCACCCTTCTCGCCCGGGTACCCCACCGAACCGGGCATCCCTGCCTCACCCCGGTCTCCTGCACTGCCCCGGTCTCCTTTCGGCCCGCGCAGACCCTGGTTACCCTTCGGGCCGGGTGGGCCCACCATCGACAGGCCCGGATCACCCTTGCCACCCTTCGCCCCAACCAACCCCGGTGCACCTGACAATCCGTCGCGTCCCGGCGCCCCCGGCGGTCCCGTCGGTCCCGAGTTACCCTTCTCGCCCCGCTGGCCAGTCAACCCGCGGGGACCCACCGGCCCCGGTGCCCCGGGTGGACCCGCATTACCCGGCATTCCCGTCCGGCCCTGCTCTCCCAGATCGCCCTTGTCACCGCGGATGCCCTGGATCCCCGGGGCGCCCTTCTCACCCTGCGCCCCCTGCGGTCCCCGGATGGCTTTCTCCAGGTTCGGCGGAATATCCGCACACTTGCCCGGCTCACCCTTCAGCCCCGACCAGCCCTTGTCGCCCTTCTCGCCCGAGTAGCCCACGTTGCCCTTCAGCCCCGGTTCGCCCTTGATCGTTTGCCCGTGGCGCCCGGGCAGACCGTCCTTGCCGGGGGCCCCAGGGGCCCCGTCAATTCCTGCCTCTCCCGGTCGCCCGTGCTCGCCCTTCGGACCGCGCAGTCCCGTCTTGCCCTCGAGTCCGATGCGCCCCGGGAAGCCCTTCTCGCCCTTCAGCCCCTCGAGGCCCCGTGGTCCGGGGTCACCCTTTTCGCCCTTCAGCGACTGCACCTGGTCCGCGGTGATGTAGGCGTCACGGCCCCGCTCACCCGGCGCTCCCGGTGGTCCGATCAGTCCCGCCTCACCCTTCTGGCCCGGATCGCCCCGCAGCCCCACCGTGCCGTCTTCGCCCGGTGTCCCCGGAAAGCCCCGTTCGCCCGGTTCGCCCGGTTTCCCCGCTCGGCCCGGTTCGCCCGCGTATCCCCGTTCGCCCTTGTCACCCTTCAGCCCCGGCCGGCAGTCCGTGCAGCGGCCACCGAGCTCGCCCTTCGCACCCCGGTCGCCCTTCACGCCCGGCATTCCCGGCCGGCCCGGTTCGCCTTTCTCGCCGTCGCGCCCCTGCAATCCGGGTGCCCCCGGTCGGCCCTCCTTGGCGTCGCCCGGCGTTCCCATCACGCCCTTGAAGCCGCGCTCACCCTTCTGGCCCTTGACGCCCGGGAACCTGAAACGGAAGGTAGAAGCGGATTAATGGCGACCTGTCTGAAAGTTAACAATTAGAACAATGAATGCTGAGTTCCAAAACAACAACACTAGACGAGCCTATAGAACCGTAAACATGTATAGGAAGGGTTTCACAAACTGATACTGAAAATCTGGACCACGGACTGCATACCCGGAGAATGGCGAAAGAGTATCATAATATCAGCATACAAGAAAGGAGATCGCTTGGACTGTACAGAGTGATAGCTTTATTATGTGCGGCATGCAAGGTTTAGGCTGGAGAACCGATTAAGACCAATAGCGGAGACCATTATAGGGGAATACCAAGGTGGCTTCAGATCTGGAAGATCAAAAACTGATCAAATATTCTCCAAAAATGCTGGAAAATAACGTCGACGTCCATCAAATTTTCGTTGACTTCAAACAGGCCTACGACAGTACAGATAGAAACAGCCTATATACTGCTCTAGTAGAGCAGGTTATCCCCAGCAAACTAATCAAACTGATCCAGCTTTGTCCGCACGATAGTTTGGCGTGCATTCGAATTAACGGGGAATTATCGACGAGCTTTCGGACAGATAGCGGGCTGAGACAGGGAGATCAGGGACAAAGATAGTTCAAACACAGGATAAACTAAGACCACACAAAACGATATTCTGCCTTGTCTTGTGTTCTGGATCGGAGAACTGGGTCCTGACTCAGTCCCAAGAAAACAGATTAAATGTTTTCGAGAGAACGATCCCCAGAAGAAACTTTGGCCCAGTAAAAGATGGAAAATATTGGAGGACCAGACATAACAGAAAAATATATGAAACAAATGAGGATCCAGAAGTCTCTGTCATGATAAAAAAAAACAAAAATTGCAATGGGCTGGACACATCATAAATGAGTCAATGGTCGAAAAAAAGACTCTATTGGGAAAGGTACAGGGCAAGAGGCCAGTCGGTAGGCCGAGGGTTCGATGGGAGGACAGTATCCGCAAGGCCAACGACCTGCTCGGTTTTGGAGAATGGATAAACAAGGCAGCGTGCCGAGAGGGCTGGGCTCGGGCGTTCCCGTCAACCATAACAACAACAAAAATTTAGAAATTTCGCCAGCAGCTGCTTCTGGTCCAGTCCAGTCAATCTTCTCCAGTCGCCGCACACGTTACCGTTTCTGACAAATTAGATGCATTACTCTCGTGCAATATTATTCGGCTTCAGCACAAACACTACAGCCCACTACAGTTAGTTAAATTATACTACGAATGTTAACTCATCATTTATCAATTTGTGGGAGAATTGTATGAAGGAGAAATCGTGGCTCCTTCGTTGCACATAATCCGTGCGATGAACGATGAATTTATCTTACGAAACAGCTGGATTGTAAGGGGCCCTTACAATTGGTTATCGGTAGCTTGGAAGTTATAAAACAATAGCAGAACCCTGCCGAACAACTCTTCGTCAAGTTGTAACGAATTCAAAGAACTCAAAATTGAAAAATTAAACAATTTTCGCCCAAAAAAATAAACCTTAGCTCGCGAAGCAGAAGAAAATTTAAATAAACGCCAGAAAGTATGCAATTTGGCTTGCACCCTTGTGCGCGTTGCTTGATAAGTTCCTTTTCCCCTCCGGATTCCCGCGCTGCACTTACCCGGGCATACCGGCGTTACCCTTTCCTCCAGCGACGCCGAATCCTGGTGCTCCCGGATCTCCGCGAGGACCTTCCGGTCCCGGCTGGCCTTGGTAACCGCGGACACCTTGCACGCCGGGCATGCCGACCGATCCCGGTTCGCCCTTTTCGCCCTTCTCGCCCGGATAGCCCTCCGGTCCGGGGCGCCCCGGAACACCTTGGCCGCCCTTCGGGCCCATCTGGCCGCGTTCGCCGATTTCGCCGTGGAATCCGTCCATACCCTTCGGGCCGGGTGGCCCTTCGTAGCCGCGCGGACCCTTCGGCCCTGGGGCGCCGGGTCGTCCTTCGCCGCCACCGGGCGCACCGGGTGGTCCGGCAATACCCGTAAGCCCGGGCACTCCGTCCCGACCGGACTCTCCTTTCGGGCCGGTGTTTCCCTTCAGTCCGTGTAAGCCTTCCGATCCGCGGTCACCCTTCTGGCCCGGCAATCCGACTGGTCCAAAGTTTCCGTCACGGCCCTGCAAAGCATTCCGAGTCAAGGGGTGGGGGGGAACGGGAACACATCCATGAGGCGCTTACTTACCCGCAGACCGGGCGGTCCCGATAGTCCTTTCTCGCCCTTGTGGCCCCGGTCCCCGATGAGGCCGCGGTCGCCCGCCTGACCCTTCTCGCCGGCCCGTCCCGGCTCGCCGGGTTCGCCGCGGTCGCCCCGTTCGCCCTTCGGCCCGGTCGTGGTCGTCGTCCCCGTCGCGCCGTACACCTCCTCGCCCCGGTCGCCCTTCTCGCCAGGGGCGCCCTTGATGCACACGCCCTTCTCGCCACGCTCACCCTTGCTGCCGTCCATCCCACGCATGCCCTTGTCGCCGGGCGTTCCGGAGAATCCGCGCGGTCCCACCTCTCCGGGCGGTCCGACCTGCCCCTCCAGGCCCAACAGGCCCGGCTCACCCTTCTGGCCCTTGTTGTAGTTTTCCGGATGCCGCGCCGGCTCGCCCTTGTCTCCCTTCGTCCCCGGCATGCCACCGTATCCGCGAGGCCCGGGCGATCCTGGCAGGCCCGGCAATCCCGGCAGCCCGTCCGTTCCGTTGCATCCGTCCCGTCCCGACAGCCCAGGGGCACCGGGAGCTCCGGGGACGCCGTTCGTGCCGGGAATGCCGGGGTAACCGGGCAGACCGTCCCTACCGCGGTCACCCTTCGGCCCCAGGAGACCCATCGGCCCCGATTCGCCCTTGGTGCCCTTCTCGCCCGGTAGCCCCTCCGAGCCGGGGAATCCGCGCACACCCTTCGCGCCCTTCAGCCCCATCGGTCCCGATAGGCCGCGGTTGCCCTTCTCGGCGAAGCACTTCGGCAGACAGCACCCGCCGGAGGTGCAGTTTTTGGCCGGGGGACCCTGCGGTCCGCTGGCCGTGTCCAGGATGCTGTAGCTCGGGTCGACGAGTGGCTGCGGCTGTCGCGGGTAGTCGCTTTCGGCGCGCTTAAACAGTCCCACGCCACCGTTGGACACTTCCGACCAGAATTGCTAGATACAGAGAGAGATGAATGGATTTTTTTTTGCGAAGAAGGATCCGCTGGCAAACGCAGGGATAGCGACTTACCGCGTGTGTCAGATGGCCGTACCATACTACGATCAGCGAGGTAGTGATTAACCTGGAATGGAAACCGAAAGTGGTCAGTCAGGGGTTACCCGGGGTGGGGGGATTGCTGAATACTAGAAACCGCTGCTCCTTCGGCTAGGCGATGGTGAGCTCATTCATGAGCTCGTCCGCCATGCTATCAACCGGCCGGACTGTGCGCCTTTCAGGGTCTTATCGGTTCCCAGGGGTGCCTTCCTGATAGCCTTTCGTCGTCTTCGTCGTCGTTGTCGCCTCGGGCCCCGTTGGTCGGGATGTGACGCAACGACTGGGCGTTCGTTCGCTCTGTGCCAGGGAGGAAGTGGCCAGCGATACGCCGTCTTCCGTTTGCTCCAGATGCGGTCCGGTCGGGCCGGACCAAAGGGATTGCAGAATTCGATAAACACTACACTCCGAAAAGGGCCGGTTCAACGACCGTGTTTGGAAGTCTCCGTCCGTGATTCTCGGCTATTTTAGCCGACGGGACGGCTGCGAGAGTTCCACCTGACCGAGGCCACGCGACTTCACGCGCATTGAGACGTGAGACGAAAGGGATTTGAATTGGCAGTTGGATACGAAACATTTGTGCAAACTATTGAGCTATTTATCAAAAACTCCACTCATTTCGTCACTTTCTCCAAATGGAAACAAAAGTACTTCACTTGTTAGCAGTAAAGCGAAGGCGTGTCGTCGTCACCCACAGACCACACGTTGGCCACCGTCATCAATCAGGATGGATCATTCCGTTCCCTGCGCAAACGATCGTGACATTATTTACGAGCGTCGTAAACCCCTCTGCTCGGTTGGCAACATCAGATTCGGTTTCGGACCAAAACCTAACTCTCGTCAACGATCGTGAACATCTGGCCCGAACACTGCGGTAGGGAACGAACCGAGCCCTACCAAAGGCGAAAGAAGACGGCGGCCGAAGAACTAAAAATTCCTATGCTACCATTTATGCTGTCCCGATGCGACGCGATTCAAACTGCATTATGTGTTTTTTGGAGAAAGTGCGCAAAGTGTAAAGAACGGCGATCGAGCAAAAGTAAATGCTCGATTGCCCAAAAAGGGGAACGGCGATTTCGAGTGGCGCCGCCGTCACTTATTTCCCGTTCCGTGGCAGGGAAATTAATGACACCATTGCCGTAATTGACTCGTTACGGGCACTGACAGCACGGACATTGAGCTGCGGAATTAAGCGTGGCCAGTTTCGATCGTAATTTGTGGTAATTTTTGTCATTTGTGAAATAATATTATGTTGAGCCTGTAAAGTATTGGCTACTTTAATTTCCTGGTTCAATCGCAGGACTGGCGGTAAAAAATTGAAAATAGAAGCTTCGGTGGATTCAAAGTTTAAGGATTGCAGCGCATGAACTTGCAATCGCACCCTTGTTCCCACCGTTTTCGCGCGAAAATCCGCGGTTGTCCCAAAACACGATGCCCCGGCGGTGGCGATCCTGGTAACACTATAGCTACCGGTGCAGTACACGCTGTCTCGACGACTTTCAGGCATTTCAGCGTAATCCGACCGTCCCGCGGAGTACATTTCATTCTGGCTAGCAACCAACCCGGAGTCGGAACTCCGACTTCGACCCGGACTCCGAGGTTTCGTCTCGCCGGGGACTCGAAAAATTGCTTACCATTTTGTTCGGGTCCCCATCGTGATGGTGGTCCCCTTTATACGATACAGCCCCACAGTCGGCAAGGGCTGACGGCACGGCGACGACTAGCAGCGAGTATTAGCCAGCTTGGCTGCGGATGGCACGGGATCGCTCGATCGGAGAGATCGCAGACCGGATCGACTCTCCGTTCGTCCTTCTCGGGAACGCGGGAACCACACAAAAACCCTCACAATCTCTGCTAACACTTCGGCTCAAAACAGAATCACACGATCACGGTTGATCCCCTTGATGTGAGTGATGTTTTCCGGAAACGGAATCGAATTGGCACCGGACACACACACTAGCCCCACCGAATCACGAATCATCCATATCACAATTCCGCTCGCGCTACTTTCAGCGATGCGTTTTCTTGCTCGAGAAAACTGGCGCGAAAATGGCGCACTTCAATAGTGTTCGCACTGGGGGGGAAAGAGAGGGAAAAATCGGATCAGCATTTCCTCAACGGATCACGGGTCTTCTTCTCCATCACATCGGGGAACTTTGCGGTTCACACACAACACTCTATCGAACGAAATACACAGAGCAATTAATGGGAATGTTTAGAAAAACGGAACATGAGCGAACTGATTGGCCGCAGATCACTGTGTACTAATGTATTAACTGCTCCCTTGTGTACTAAATTTTTTTAACTGGTGCTAAATTCAACTCGCATCGGTGAAGAGTAGGCCGCGGCCCATCTCATCGACCGACTGTTTGCTAACTCATCCAAGAAACCATTGACCGAACATTTTCTACTAATTCAATTCGTTGTCATTCGCTTCATTAAACGATTTAAAAGGATTTTTTTATTTTCTGAAAAATAGTGCAAAATTGGTGCTCCGGAGTGCTGTTTCAGTTTTAGTTAACGAAGAATTAGGTGGATCAGGAAGAACAGTGTTCAATCAAAAGAACGAAATCTACTCTAAAATGGGTCTACGGAAGAAAACACTTAGTTCGTTTTTTCAAATCAATATGACCCATTCAAAAATTATGTCACATTCTAGTTTATGAAGCGTTTTTGAACGAAGAGAGAACTCGAAACTGCTCAAACTTTGTTCGTCCAAATTTCTAGCCGCAGCCGACGGATCACGGGCACACCACTTCGCCACGAAAACTCCCCGGATCGGCACACAACGCGGGCACAACGATATAGCACGGGCACACGGGTTCGTGATCGTGTCACCTATCGGTAAGAACTCGCAAATCACGGTCGGCACGAGACGAACTCCTCCCTAACTTCTCCTTCGGAACTGCACGGAAAACTCGCTCAGCTTCCGTCCGGCGATCGGTGGAACCTTCGCGGAGTTTGACTCTGAGTAAAGCGTACTGCGGTGGAAACTGTGGGCCAAGGGCCACTCCACGGGAGGGGGGTCTGGAGTCTGAGCTGTGGCAGCGCAGACCTAGCTACTGATCCGGCGCTTCCGATCGTTCACGGTGTACTGACTGCGCGCCGTTCGTCGGCTATTTTCTGGAGCTCTCGAGCGCGCCCGGAGCCAAGATCGGCCACCCGACCGCGGTTCGGGTCGCGATCGTGCCCTGATCTTCCGGCCGGTCGGTGGCCAAAGGACGCCCGGGCCGTGGCGGTGGAGGGCGTGAGGGGGCCGACGACAGGACCCGAAGCCGATCCGGGCCGACCAAGACCGCCGGATCGTGGCCGGTGCCGGGTTAGTAGCGATTCGAACGTTCAGAACATTCGATCGGAGTGCGTCCGCGTGCTGCGCATCTCGCATCGACAATACGTCTCACGAGCGCCAGACTCAAGATCGCATCGCTCGGAAGTCCGGTCTCACCCGGAATGCGCCTCTCGCCAGCGAATCGCTAAGTGCTGCATCCACCGTTTGCCGATTAAAAAGTGCCAGTTTAAATTGTGTCCGTCACGCGGTTGTTTATCCTTCGGGCACTCGAAGGACATTCGAACCGCCAGGGCGAGCCAGGGTTGGGCCGAGTGCATGTGTGTTCCACGGTGCGGTTCCGGCGCTGCTGATCGGACGTGATCGAAACGCGTGCGAGTGCAGGCCACCGGAAACAGTATGGTCCGGCCCGCGGACCACCCGCTCCCGGGGGAACAATGCCGGGGCAGCAGGGCGCGAAGAAAACACTCCGCTGATTTCCGACCCACGTCGGCAGGGCTATGGCTGGCCGTGCTGAGCGTTCTTCTGCTTCAGATCCTGACCCCTTCGATGGCTGCGGTATGTTACGCCATGAGCATGTTTAGTTCGTAGCTTCCAAAGAGTGTTCTTGCATTGAGATTTTACTTGAAAAATCGGTTGAGTTTCGTTTAATCAACCTTTGATTGATTTACCTTTTCGATTATTTGTCTTATCATTTTTCATTAACCAGTTCTAAGATTTCTGTGTTATTATATGAATTACTTCCTACTTGAAGTGGAGTGAGCCATTTATATCTTAATTAATTAGTTTTGTTAAAGGATCCTCTACCGTTCATTGTGACTTGCTCTCCACTTGAGAACTACTTCCAATGGCCTTAACTACTTTTTCTAAGCCAAAACGTAGGAACCTTTTTTTTTTGTTTGCCTCAAACAGTTAGAGAAATGAGATCAGCTTCAGCAGAGCGGGCTCATTTTGTACAAGCGTGAAGCACAAAGTGAAACAATCGCCGTTTTGCGACTTCAGACGGCATAGCAACGGTCATCGCACGGTCGGCCCGTCTCGGAGACAGTCTCTCGCTCTACGGTCAGGACTCAGCATCGTTGAATTCTCGCGCGCCTTGGGGCCCGTCGAACGGGCTGCTTATCAAACGGGGAAACGGTTCCCTCGGATGGGAAGTGGCCGAGCTGGGGCCTTGCGACACTCGACACTGCGAGTTCTCGGTACTTCGAGACCCGGCACGGGGCAAGATTGAGGTTAAAGTTGAGCGTTATTTTTAACACCCTTCCTTCCACCCGAAGTGGGCCGTTGGAAGTGCGATAAGCGTCGTGCGGATGTTGCGTGTGCTGCTCTTCCGTCCGGAAGCACCAGGCAGCGGGCATTGATGTCGTCTTGACATTTTTGTTACGTACACGAAAGAAGGGGCCCGAGGCTCGGCCTTTTGGCTGACATTAATTCGATTCATAATTCGGTTTCTAAATTTCCAAGCCCTTCAAATCGCGAAGGCTTCACATTCTCTTGGAAGGGTGCGAACATAAAACCCTCTAACGGCCATTAAACATGGCGCAAACCGCGCGAGAGACGCGTTCACAGTAATTTTGCCGAGCTGGACATGTTTTCAGTGAGCCCCCGGTGGACAGGAACCCGATCCTGGGGCCGCCGGGACGCCCGATCCAATGGCCGAGCGCCCGTTTTCCCGTGGACACTGGTGCACTGTCTGCAGTTTGTGTTTCTGCAGAGTGTGCCTTTTTCGGTCGCGTTGTCGGGTGCGCAGTTCTACGAAACGGGAAAGCGACACAACGGATACATACAATTATACCACCTGAACCTGAACCGGGTGAAAACATCTAATCCTTCGCTCGGGACGGATCTAACCTAGCATTAAAAGCAGCAGGCAGCTACACGGTTCGGAATCAGCACATACGACGGGCGTGCGGCGAATCCGTACGGAATTTGATAAGTGTCCAGAGCGCGCTGCGGCTACGACTGATTAAAACAGGAGCGCCTTTTACTGTGTCTGAAGTCGGCGGAAAAGTCTTGAAGCGCGGTATCACCCGGCCTATCACCCGGAGGCCGCAGCCGATTTGTTGGTGTAATTATTTTTAATTCCTCAACTGTGGCTCAGATTGGCGGAACCGGAGCGTTCTAAAACCGCTTCCTGGCACCGCTGGCACCGCGAAGAGGTTATCGAAGGCACCGAAAACCCCCAAAACATTTTCGGCCGGAGTTGGGGTCCCGGCGTTTGGTGTCAAGGTTTCGCGCGCCGTCAAAAACCGCTTATCAGTCGGTCGACGGTGGTCGATGGTTAAATTTGGTGGTTTAACCGCAACCCGCACGGAACTGCGTTGTTCTTCAAATGGGGCCCCTCGGGGTTTCTTGGGAATTTTCGGATAGTGTTTCGTATGTCGAAACATCCTACGAAAGCGATCAGCTGAAGATCATCCTGTCCTGTTGATTCTGAATTAGGTTGTGCCACGACCGGAGATGCTGTCTAATCCAGGGCTTGAGTTAGCCGGATGACTTCGCTCTCAATTATCACGAATTAAATTCTGCAATAAATCCTGGCAGTGCCACCCTTATTACACATTGTCTTAGCGATCGGCATAAGTACGTAATGCTCCAAGATTTCTTGTAAGTTAATTAAGCGTGGACCATATCCTTCACTCTGCTTCCGCATTCGGTGGCTCACATCAAGCGCCAATTGGCACAGATTGGACTCAATTGAATTGGTGGCCCAACACGATAATGTCACGACAAATCATTTTCCGTCTCCGCACGAGCTTTGTTCCGACGGTCCCAGCCACCGACTTCGGGGGAGTAGGTTGCTAACGATTAAACAAGTTTAAACTATGTAAACGAAAGCACGGCATGCGACGAGATTTCTGTTCCGTCCCGGGAACCGACGCGCCTATGTGGACTATATCGTACCGAGACAATCTTTTGGGCACAATTGCTGGCCTGGCGTGGGCACACTAATTTCACGCCATCTGCGGCCGCGCATCGTCTGGGCCCACGTTTTGAGGGCAATTAATTAACGCGCATAAATTCCGTAGAACGATTGCATTAACCGGCCCCTTAACCGGCCACTCAAGCTCGAGCTTCGCCACAATGTAGAGCAAACGGGAATCGGTGGTCTGGCAATTGTGAACCGGCCACCGATCGTTGGCCGTCGGTCGTCGGTTATCGTTTGTTTATTGTTTTGCGAGATGCGCACAGTTTCACAGCCCATCCGTCCACTATCATCCGTTCGACGGTTCCCGATCCCGATTCATTCATGTTCCGCCAATCGCTACGTTGCATAAATGCTGCGTTTCCGGGCCCGGGTCAAGCTGTGTCTGTCGCGGGCCGGTGGGCCCCTTCAGGATGCAACGGGATGCAGATGCTGCTACACGAGCTCTGCTGACATCATGCCGTATTTTTGCCGTACGAAAATATACAGCCGAAGCAGCAGAAGGTGGTGCGAATTGGCCGCTGGCGTGAGACTGTTTACGGGTGCGCTAAAAGACAATATTAACAGCTGCAACAAAGAGGCGATGTGCGGTGAGGATGTCCAACGGTGCGCTGCGCTGGAATTTTTGGTCGATGGCCGGACGGCTCGTCGTCGTCGCAATCGCAACGAATAGCTAAACAAATGATGTAATTGTGCCACCAGCGTCGGTTTCCTAGCGAAACACATATACGCTGACCCGAGGAGGTTATCGGCGCACCCGAGATTTCGTAGCCCAACCTTTCGTTGAAGTCGCCACTCGCCGCGTGGAACACGTTTCCGGAACCCGCGCATCTTCAGCGGGCGTCTTATCAGCGTGCTGATTCGCGGATATTCGTGCGCGCGAAAATTGATGGGTATGGAAATAAAATAAAAACCGATTTTTGGCTACGCTCGGCTTGAGCTGCATCGGCACATGCACCTCGTGCTGAGTGATTGTTGGGGCGCGTCAGTAGCAGGACGATGTTCTCTTCCTGTGACCGTTCGGTTCTGATGGCTGAAGTGAAGCAACACAAAACGCTGATTGCCGTTGCGTTGCTTCGAGCGTTTTTGGGCCCTCGGTTCGCTGATAACCAGCACCAAAATTAGGCCGCCACCGATTGATTGTGGAGCCGCGTCGACAGGCTGATGATTTATGATACGCAGGACTTGGCCTCCCTCCAGAATGAAGTCATTCCCGGCTTGCGAGTATTGGCCGTTGAACGATGGCAATCTTGATGATGTCTTCAAAACTTTTTAAAATGTCAGCCGTAAACTCATCATTCACAACCACTTCAATTTGTTGCTGCACGATCATCAACGACGATCGTTGACGATCCACTGACACGGCGCAGTCCAAAGACTGCGGCCGCCCACGGACTCATTTATGTTTATGCTAATAGCTAATGAAAATCATGCTTGAGGCTCGAGCAACAACCGGTAACAATTGCTAAAGGGGTCCACTGCACCGCACACGTGCCTCGGCCACGACGACATGGTAGTCCGGGACCTACTCTCTCTCGCTCGCTCGGAATCCCTTCGGGGCGTTGTGTTCGACGCCGGTGGTGGTGGTGTTCCAGTTTATTTTCGAACCATGACCGAGCGGACCGAGCATCCTTCCGAGAAGCGGTTTTCGCACAGCCCGGCCGGCGTGACACATCTGCCCAATACTTCGACCGAAACCGGAGACCGTGGAACCTAGGATCTGAGACTAGAACGGTGACGATGACGAGCCGAGAGCCATTTTCTGACAGCATAGTGCCGACAGGGCAGTAGCTGATTGCCAGTATCCATTGCCTTCGCTGCACATTAGCGGCTCTGCGCGGACCGCGTGCACTGCAGCTGATACGCTCAATTGCGCCGGCGAACGGAAACGCCTACGGCTGCAACGCGGCCATTGTTTTGATATGTTGTCACTTTGTACAGACATTGTCTGAATGACGTAATGCACATGCGTGGTTCTCGAGGTCCGCGAACACATGGTCCCGGTACCGGTACGCGTTTAGCGCAATCTACCGATATTAATGTGATCTTAACACGCACGTGATTGTGGAGATCTTCGTTCACGATGCGATTGGTGTCGGTCACAGGGATCGCTCATCTAAAAATATTCTAGACCACGAGAATCCACGATTCCGATCTTCGACCGGAGCAGGTTCCAGAAATTGGACACCAGATTGGGTTGGACAGTCGCCAGTCATTGCGGGATAATCCTTCTTATTCACCTGTGACTGGCGGCCATTAAGAACGGATCTAATTAGATGCTAAGAATTGAATGTAAACATTTCTTCACCGAAGTTGGGGCTTCAAGCCGGGGCCGGGAATTCGATCCGGACTCACGGTGCTTGATCAGCTGTTGAAAATAGTATCAGTTTCAGGTACATAGCCCCTTCGACGTGGAATGATTGAGCAGAGTTCTATCTCTCGGTAGAGATTACTAGAATTCCTAGAGCTCAGTGTGGCGTCTCCTTATTTCTGTGGAACAGAAAACATTGAAACGACACAGCCGCTAGTGGTCGAAGAGTTGAACAGGAATTTTGAGATGTGTTTGCACAGAGCCAATACACAAATTTCAGTCCCTTCTAGTTAGGGATTCCATCGAGTACTGATGGGCGATCAATCGCCCAGATCCGGGAATTGATCGGAGAACAACCAAGAATAAATGACGCGTTGAGTTGGGCCACTAAATAGCACAGAACGCCGGCTTCTGCGTTAAGTACTTCCGCAAGTGATCGCGTGCCAGACGAAGTCGTTCGGAAAGTGTCGGATGCCCCAAGCCTCGTTGAATAATCTTTCAATGTTCGGCCACTGGTCCTTAGCTCTTCATCGTCCATCCATCTTATCCCCCGCCACTTGACAACCAATTGGGTGAGGTTAACACCTAGTACCCCCGGGGCCTGTGGCTTATCGGAGGGAGCGCTCGAGCTTTGATCGTTAGCTACACTTCAAACACGCATTCTCCAGATTGCTGAGCGATGTACCGGAGCTCTTCGGCCCTCTATCGTCACCTCACCAGCAGCAAACCGTTGCTCCACTTCTCGAGCATGCCCCACGATATTAATAGCACATCAAAGCCGTTGTTTCAACGTTGGACACGTTGGACTTCGGTGCATATGTGCAGTTTGTGCAACTGATCTGCTAGCAGTTTGTGCCCCGAGTCCATTTGACGAATGACAATCGGGACTCGGGGCTACCATCCTGAGGAGTGATAATTTAATCATAGGACGATTGGGTCCACCAGCGAGCGCTCGGAATGTCTCCCTCCAATTCTCTGGCCTATTTCGAGATGCCACGAGTGAAGTTTATTGCGCAATAGCTAGAGCATCGCCGGCATGCCGCGATGGGACCTTTGCGGACCAGATGTTCCGGCATCCTCCCCTAGTAGAGTCGGACGGTCCATCGATTTCCATTGCTTGCTAAATAAACACAAGCACCCGAAACCGTGTCGTTCGCGTTGCGGGTGCGTAAACATGTGCTCGATGCTCCGTTCCGGTTGCGGAATCTTTATTTAGGAAGGCGAAACCACAAAACGCACGATCTGGTGGTGCAGTTTCGTGGCAAGTTTGCAATGCCACGCCAGCTCGCGACTTGGTGCACTACTCGATCTCGCGTGGATCGCGTGCTGACCGGCGCTCCGGAGTACCAAATATGGAGGTGCTTCAATTCGAACGCCCTTCTGGGTCGTTCCGTTCCGTGGCCATAAAAAGATTGTCTCGCGTTTTGGCTTATGCAGATTTTACGCTGGCAAATGGGCCTGTGAGCTGTGAACCCATTCGTTTTCGAGTTGGTGACAGGTCCCGCGATAGTGGAACAAAACCAGGTCGTCCGACAGGGTGTCCGACGACTTCATTCCTTAAAAGCATGATGCAACAACGATGAGGTTTTTATGTAAACCTATTCCCTGATCGCACCGTGCAATTGCTCCCCCGGGATCCTATCCGTTGTAGATCCCCGCTTCGATGCTTGTCGAATGTCTTGTCGCTCGGCAATCAAATAAATCGTCCATTTGCCTGCCCGGGCAAATAGGGGACGGGATACAGATCGGTGCCGGAACGGACTGGAACCGGGTAGCCGAGCAGACACCGGGATGGCATTAGGTGCAATAAAATATTCAAAAAAAATATTCCATCCCGCTCCCGGAACCCGGGAGCGGGTGCGTTCGAAAATAGCTCCGACGTCTGTCACTCCGCCGGGCGGGGATGCTGGCTGGCTGGCTGGCTGGTGGTGGCGCAGTGTTTATGCTATGCAGCACGCATCGGCTCCAGTCGGCCAGTCGGCATCGACACCGACGTCGATGCGCTTCAGGAAAACTCAAACCCCAATCGGCCCGCGATCCATTGATGATTCACACGTGTTTCGGAATGGCCAGTCCCAGGCCCGGACCCGGGCTGGCTGGCTGGATCGCAGCCTGGCTGTTTATTCACCAATGCCATGAGCTGAGGATGAGGCAAAAATTTTAATCAAAGCACGGACGCCTGGATAAACACAGGTAACGCCACAAGGCTGGGCCACAGGGGAGCGTGGTTTTATGGTTTACGTCCCTTTTCCCATCCATTGGCGGGGCCGGAAGTGCGGACCGATCGATTGCAGAAGTGAGCGATTGGATACTGTACTTCAAATCCTCACCACGGCGCAACCTCGTTTGGCTTTGGGATCTTTCAGCAGATCCCCGTTTTCTCTCCCGCAACCATTGCAATATGATCACTTGTTGTAAACATCTTGCGGGGGGCGCGATTGGCTTCTTGCGGAGTGGAATGTGGACAGAGGCAGACCACGGTGACCGGTTTGGGCGGCTTCGGACTTTCTTTTGAAGCGCGCCTGGCGAAGCGAGCATAACTCCACAATGTCAGAATCGGCAGCTGACTTTCGTAAGTCAAACAAGCCGTAGGAGTTTCGGAACGAGCGTATTTTTGCAGCCAATGATGAACCAAAGTCCCCCGTCCCGTTTGCATAACAATTCCACATTACACTCCTGTGCCGCCGGACCAAAGTGCGCCGGTAGAAAGTGCGTGAAATCGAGACCGATTCGGCCCACCACATGCTCCCGGGTGGTTTCTGGAACATGGGCGGGCGGTGTCCCTACACGTTTCTTCAACGAGGCGGCTGCTGCTGCTTCGCCAACACCCGCGGGTCTCGGGAGGTCTCGGATGCAGCGGTGTCGATCGAGCTGAGCCAGTGCATCGTATGGGCCCCACCGTGGCGTTTGTTTATGGGAGAAAAATTTATTTTCAGCTCCAACCGGAGGCATTTTCCTATTTTCTTTCTATTTTTACGCCGCCCGAAAATCGTGTGCTTCACCGACGACACCGTGGGTTCGCTTCTTCCCGGGTCCTGACGGGCCGACCCGGCTGGATTGTGAGACTCGCGTCCCGCCTGTGTTCGGTCCAGTTGACGTTGGCGATGCCAATAAAATGCCACTGTGGCGATGCGTTGTCCGGAAAAATTACAGAGAAAGGGCAAAATTGTTTCACTCCATTCCGGTGCACCGGGCAGAGGCATAGCAATATCAGGATACCACGAGACGAATCCGAGTCTTTCGCAACATGTTCCGCGGCCACATGTTGCTGGTGTTCCCGAGAAAATCCCGAGATGCTCCCCGAAACGGAGGAAGCGGATGGCATAAACCAAAACGGCGGACGTAGACCCAGTTTCGCTGTCGTTCCCGATCGCTCGCCCGATGCAAAGGTCGACCGGCGAAGAAGCCGTGAAGATGTTCCGTAACCGATCTGTCGTCGGCAACGGGACCGTTCGCATGACCGACTCACGGCAGGGCTCGTCAGGGCTGTGACACTGAAAATTGGCGACTCACGGCGCCCCGGTGACGACGTATGGGGCGTTTCGCGTCATAAATCATACCGCTCGCGGCTCGCGGCAGCGCCAGGTTGCCTTTTGGACTTCTTTAGGTCTATGTCAACCGCGGCGGCGGCGACGGCAGCTTGATGATATAATTGCCCTCGAAATAGCACGCAAATAAGGGCCTCCCGAGATCTTGAGCTGCATGCTGCACCGCATCTTGAATCGCATTTTCGCAACGATCACTCGCGGAGGACAACGACGACGGTAATCCACACATCCACTCGGTTTCCGAGTGTCGTTCCATATATTATCGTTGAACGCGCTGCGCCGCTGGCCCGGCCCGGCGGACTCCTACATGATCTCCTACAATCTCCGTCCGAGTCCGCGCGTGCCGGGGAAGAAAGTGCCGGGGTGTGTGATGCGGGCCCGGTCCCAAGTGACTGGTTCCAGCCGATTTTGGAGACACGCGCTTGCGTTGGCGGCAGGATTTTTCGCAAATCCGATTCTGACTCGGGCGTCGGCCGACTCGAGACTTCAAGCGTTTGGACCGATTGAAAGCGAAATCTGTGGTCCGAACGCACGGTGTGGAGGTGTTCGGGCCACAGACGGGCAAAAAAAGCATGGCCAACAATCCGTGTCCACCGATGACGCCGGGTGAGTAGGCTCCGCGAGGTGGATGTGGTGTTAAACAATTTGCCAACTCTTGAACTCAGCGCTATTTTTGTGCTGCTGTGGATCGTTCGTATTCGGGGGGTTCGTGCAGAACTATTCGCGGACCAGCTGGAGGATGGAGAGGCGTGATCGTTTCCTTTGCGGACACCTGAACCTGTTTGAGTTCCGATTGGTTCCGAGAAAGTGAACACCCGTCTACCGAAATGCTACATTTGTGTGTTTTGAATATTACGCAACACTCTTAGTAATTGGCAGAAGCTGGCTGAAGATCAGCGACGACGACGACGAGAGTCCTGGACTGGCTTGTCCCAAGGGTCCAAGCATAACAACGAACCCAAGAAATGCTGATCACATCAAACTATTCGCGTCGACCGATCAATCCGGGAGGGTTTCATTAGTCGCAACCGTAAACACGGCCACGCTGGGTTCGGAGATCGAGAAGAAGACCAGAATACATACAAAAAAAAGCATAACGGACGGGCGACCACAGTCACTGCTGCAACCGCACCCCCCGACCGTAAGCTGATGCCCGAGATTGAGTAAACATTGATCAAATTCGACAGGAGCCCGTGCTGGTCAGCCAGCCAGCCAGCCATGTGCAGCGTTCCTCGTGGAACCCGTGGAACTGTAATGGCGTAAGACTCGGGGTTTGGTGTTTAAACCACACAGCATCGGAGTTGCATAAATCACTTCTCGGACATCTGGAGTCCACGGAGTGGTTCAGGTTCTTAATGCTTCCCAGAGACCACCCATCCGTTTCGGAGCATTTCAATGTCGCCGGCGCTCCCCGAACAGAAGCTGCCCATGGACGAGCTCGCCTTGTGACCCAAAACAGAGGCTGCCCCCAAACTAAGGGCCCAGCCCACGTGCGCCGCGCCAATTCCATCTGGGAATCCGATCCCTGACGCTCGGTGGTAGTGGTGGCAATTTATCCTTCCCTTGCGCGCGCGCCGTGGAATGTGCTGTGATGATAGAATTTGCAGATGCCAGTGCCAGTGCGGTGCGCCGGCGGAAGTCATGTGTTGGACATACCGTCCCAGATGATGGTGATGACATAATTACCGATGAGATCAGCACGGGCCGGCCTATTGCCGCGATCATTCTAGGGCGACCACTCGGAGGAAGAACGGCCCTACGGGCCCTAGTTTACCCTAGGCACGCATTTACACGTTTAATTGTTTAATTTGCGTGTAATTGTCACCGTGCCGGGGAGGGTCAATCCTGGCCGGCCGGTGCACATCAAAGGCGCCACGGGTCCACGGGTTTGGTGATGCGCGGAATGGAGAAAAATCACTCGTCCGAGTGCGATTACCCCAATTGAGGGGATTAGCGTCAGCGACGCGTGTTTAGTGTGTTCTGCGTGAGCAATAGTGTCTGAATTGTTTGACCATTAAAACAAGGCATTTTCTTAAATTGGCGAATTTTGCTATTACTAATCCCGACCTGAATACCTTTTTTGATTGTGAACTTTTTGGCCATCACAGCATGAAAGGCATCCAGAAAAATTCGAGAACAGCGATGCTGTGTGTCTGGTGGACCAGAAAGGTGTGGCATACTATAAGCTCCAGAAACCTGGTGAAACCGTTAGCACAGATCGCTACTACGTTTTCATTGATTGGAAATTGGATGACTAATTGGTTTCCTTCAAAAGACGAACAATTCTTTCAACTTCGCATCTACAAGTGAGCAGAAAGCGATGGCACATACTTTGAATGAAATAGTTTTTTTTCATTTTAGTGCAAATAAACACGTGATTTCTTTGAAAAAAAACATCAGATTTTCGACTTAGACTTGGTCTATGTTTGCTTAAGTTTGCGGCCTTAAAACGGTTACATAATGAAGATCATGTTGAAAAAAGGTATCATGGCAAAGATCATCACCACCCAAAGGCCTGTACATTTCGGGCAAGCTTCACGCTAGACTTGTTTTATTGGCTGCGATCGCCACGAAAGATTAGGCCAGAGACCTGCGCCAACAGATGGGCAATTTGTTTCTGGTAGCGAGTTTCACATATTTGGTGAAACGCTCACGAAAAAAAAAATGAGAAGAAAACATAAAACGTTCTCCCATTATGGCGCTCGAGTTTGTTGATTTATGGCCGTGGCCGTAAACTATCCGAGTGAAGAGGGCCTCGTGTCAATCCACCGGCACATCCCGGGACCGGAGATCCGCCCACGGGCTGGAAATCAATCAGAACTTCCCAATCGGACGCCAGGATTTACGGGCGAACCATTGCAACATAGTAACTGGCCAGTGGCCATGAGCTAATACTGTCACTAATGTGGGAAACGGCGCACTCGATCCATGAGTCAACCACAAGCTGCTGATAACCTACTTCCGCTCGCGGGGCCTCTGTCTTTCTGGCGGACGCCACTACCGAACACGTGTCCGTGCCACGCAGTCTTCGCAGAAGGGCGGCCATATCCTGTCCCTCGGCTAGTAACCAGCCAGAGCTTGGGCCGAAGACTCGGGAGCTGCGCGTCTTATCAAAGTGTTACAAACTTGTCCGAAGGCGCTCTCTAAGCTGACGGGGCGCGATTGTTTGAAATAAATTTAAAACTATGTGCTAATCATAAGCGCAAGAGCATAACCCTGCGCTGCGTTAAGAATAACTCCGCGTTTCGAGAGCGGAAACCCGTCATCCGAGTAGCGCACAACCCGCGCCAGGAAGTGTCGATACGCAACGCCCAAGAGGGGGGCCAACGCTGAGGGGTTAAGGAAAAGGCCGCTCCGTGTGTGATAAGTGACCAGCGTGACAGCAGCGAGCGGCCCACGCGTTTCACGATCGCGCGTTACCAAGGCAAACCATCCATCGGTAAAGTAATGGCCAGGCTCACCCTGGATCTGGATAACGTCATCAAACGTCTTGGCAGTCGCCGGGGCCGGGAGCCTAAACTGGTTGTTGAACCACCCAGCCAGCGTCGCGACACTCGCAAGGAGAGTACCATAAGATCGTACCCAAACCGGGATGAAAAAGTGAAACGCCCCGGCAACGGCAACAACCGAGCTCATTCATAAATCGGCGCGGACCTGAATGGCGCGGGATCCCCTTTTCGAGGTCTGCAGCGCACAGATCGCGCCCAGCGAATGGAATGTCCGTATCGGGTCCATTTTTTCGCACCGGCCCGAGGATGCTCCCACAACTGTTTATTGGCCTGCCGCCCGAAGCCGGCCGGTGTTGAATCGGACGGACTTGATCTCCGGGTGTGGTCGAGTTTCTTTTGATGTTGACCACTGAACGTTGTGGTGGATGTTTCGTTTGTTTATCTTTTCGCCGACCGAAGACGGCATCAAGATTAGCCCGAGATGCGCACTCGAGCTCACCCAGAGCTTCCTGGTCCGAAGTGTCGGTCAGTGGACTACTTTAGGCTGCAGGAACCACCGCGCAGTGCAGTGCAGCGCAGCGGATTGTGTTTTGTTTTTATTTTACTGCGTGCTTCAAAACGTATTTCATTTACGATTTTTTCGGTCGACAAGCATATTTCATACACGGCACGGAAATAATGGTCGTTATATTATATCAAACATAAGACTTTAAAACATTTAGTGAATGGCTCTGGAATGGCTGCTTTATTTACATGTTTGCCAGCCGATTAAAAAAGGGAACTTTCAAAATGTGTAAATTTTTAGCAAAAAGAATCCAGCATTTGCCAAAGAACCGAACTTTTAGCAGAAGGATTGCTAGAATGGCTGGAGTTGTATTAGCAACGATTCGAACGTTCGAACTAATGCCGATGGTCGATCTTTCTGTCCTGTGTCCACAGCCCAGTCTTTATACTACCCATCTTAAGGAGATGAAGCTAGCTTGTAATCCATGTAACAAGTTTCGAGCTGACATCTATCATATAGAAGCCGACAAATCGGTGCATCCTAGACGGATGATCTACGGGCGATCCTCGTCGAAAACCAATCCGCCACAATTACTTAATCAAAATCCAGCACCAAACCGAAACATATTTGCCAATCACCTGCCCCGACGTCTTCGGTTGCAGTTCCCCGCTCCCGTAAAAGGAAACTGCCCTCAGCAGAAATCGATGTTAATGAACTTGTAGCGATGCAACAGGAAACCTGCCGACGTCGCGACATTCCGAGGGCCGACACTACTGCCGCCGTTTGGCGCACGTGGTACCCGATCGTGGCGAGCTGGCGAATCACGTTACATTCCAAACGAACCCGGCGAAATGTCCCCACATTTTGCCAGCTGATTCTGCCCGGTGCTGAGCAGTGGGTCTGCTTTCGTAAACTCCAGATTGTAAAACCGGCCCCGAAACCACAAACCGGGCGGCGGCATTGGGCGGAAAATTCCCGGAAATTCCGCGGTGAGGTTTTCCTCCATTTTTTT
The DNA here is from genome assembly GCF_943735745.2 of Anopheles bellator. Classification (NCBI taxonomy): domain Eukaryota; kingdom Metazoa; phylum Arthropoda; class Insecta; order Diptera; family Culicidae; genus Anopheles; species Anopheles bellator. The sequence continues at coordinate 75,380,436 of NC_071286.1, read as the reverse complement.
GCCCCACACACTCGGCGAGGCAGGACCCGAAGACACCCCGGCCGGCGGCATCGTTTGACGTGGCGGCAAGAGGCCGATCCGATGATCGAAACCGTGGCCGTTTGTGTTGCGAAAACATGTGTTTTCCTCGGCTCGGCGGCGACAGGAAAGCACGGCCCACAGAAAGAAAAACAACAGTTGAGGGAACTCTCAGGCGGCACAACAAACATACTGGCACAGGCGGGGCCGCCGATGGAAAATGCTGATGATGCAAGAGGGCTTGATGATCCGAGGGCGACGATCAGCGATAGGAAAGCACGACACAGCGGAGTCGTCCCGTCCCGGGGCCGGGTTTGGTTTTTCGCCGTCTATCGGCATCGCCAGCAGTATCACCGTGATGATCTTCACTGGTCCGCAGCGATCCAGTTGCACTGTGCACGAGCCGCTTGCCATTCCGTGCGCTAATTATCAATTTAGAGAACATTTGTTTTTATTGCCAGCAGCGTGCGATCGTTTGCTCGGTTGGCCTGGCTGGGTCTGGCCCCTTTCGCTTGATGCTTTCTTCGTCCCATATTTTTTTGTACGCCATCTGGGCAACAATTTAGCATACCGATCGTTCCGATCGTCGCTCGGATCGTGCATGTGGCGACGGATGAATGGAGTTCAGCGTTTCTATTCAGACAATATTTATTTATGGAACTTAGTTCTACAAATCGCTTACATGTCAGATGTTTAACCCAAACGTAAGTTCCAGGTGCGCCGGTAATTGCTTCGCTGACAGACATTGTCCTGTGACACAGTCGCGTTCTCGTATCATCCCACAGTTAATCAACCGAAACGAGGACGACTAAACATCGTCGCACGCTGTTCGATTACCGAGAATTTTCCTTCCCCGGCAAGCGGAGGATCGCTTTCCCAGGGTCAGTGTTTGTTTACGTGCACCTCGTCACGTCGTCGGCCAAGGCGAACCCGTCCTGGCACACGAAAGCGAGATTTGGTTTTCCCATTTCCGCACGTTTCGGTCTCGGGGTCCCCGATAGATAAACAGAAATCTTCACGCCGCTGGCAATACTCTTGGCGGAAGTCCTACAAGAAACCGACCAACCGACCAAAATTGACCACCGAACCGAAGTTCTTGGACGACGCGGTTGGTTGTCGAACCAACGAAACATGATGCTGCCGCTCTCCTTTTTGGCTCGAGCTCGGAGGCACAGAATCACGTAAAACGACACCGGATATTGGACTGCATTGGACTGTCAAAAAAAACACGCCACGGAACACATGTTCCCGGGGACGGGCGAAGGTCCGGAACTAACGACTTCTGAAGTGCCAATAGATGTCACATTAGGCCTCGGAGGTTGCACGAGTCTACGGATGTCTGATGCGGCATTTTGACGATGATTTACGGTGGCCCGTGATGGGTGAGGTGTGCGCCTTCTGGCCATCGGTTTAATTGAGAGGGTTTTTTTGTATCGCGATCACGATCATTTAAAACAGGGGCCTAACAAGCCGGTTAACGACAGTGCGCTGGCTGTTAGATGAGGGTTTACTAATTATTGTGGGAGACACTAATCGTCATAAGGTGTTAAGATGGACTTCTCGTAAATTTTAACTACTACATAGGGAACTCAAAAAGTGTTGCAGAAATTTTTCTTTCCAAAAATCCTTCAATTCATGCTGAAAGTGATACTATTGGAACAATCGTTCCGCAGCTCTCACATATCTTAATTTAAAGTCCTAACTGAGTAAACATTTTGCCACATTAATGGGCCACAGTTGAGTACGAAAATTGTTTAAAACAAATTTAACTTAATTGAAGAGGATCACCAGATCGCGCCCAAAGAGGCGCACACGGTTACAGAGCTTTCCCGTAATAAGATTTAAACATTAATTCTATCAAAAATTGTCTAAGAAATCCTTTCTTATTGGACACGTTTTTCTTTATTTTATTTAAATTTAAAGATGTCCGCCATAGAAAAAATGGGCCATTAGTTACGCTATTTACTCTCAAATGTACCGTCGAGTTCGTTAACTGGTCGTCCCATAGAAGAAATTACGTATGGGGTCTTTCTTTAGTGTATCATTTGGTCTTTACCTGGTTTCTTTTTGCTTCGGTTCGCCGATTTTTAAATCGTTCGAAATCCGTGCGAAGAAATTTATCGCCCCAAGCCGTGCTTCTTAGCCAAAGAGTGAAAGGAAGTGCAACTGATTGATAGCCACGTCCATTAAGCCACGCCGCGGTTTCCCAAACACTACACTCTCGGTCGGTCTTAAGATTCTGCTCGCAAGATAAATGCACCGAGCGCCGAATCGACGAAGCATAAACGAAGTGGCTGAAAGCATGTGGATCCTTTTACCGTTTCTCGCCAGATTGTGGCCAGCTGATAATGAAGTCCTTCCGACCGCCAGGCCGCTCCCTGCAGTGAGAGGGATGTTCTGTTGCCTTTCTTGACGCATGTGGACATGTGGAGAGGGTTCTCAAAACGCGCATCGCCCATCGAAATCGAGTCAATGGCGATTTACGATTGTGTCCGAACATTGTGCCTGTTCAATAAATGAAGCAATTTTATGCCACAACATGATGGCCTCCGCCGATGTGATTGAATATTGAATTGTACAAGTTGTTCCCCGGGCCAAGAGATTCATTTTCGTTCCCTCAATCCATTAGACGGTTTAATGGCTGACGTGGCCCTTCACGTGGCGGACGCCGGCGGCCCATTACGATGTGGCGGGATCGCCAAAGGATCGCTCCGGGCGAACTTCAGGCCGCAGCCCTTCGATTTTCGGACCCCCGGCCGAAACGACCGAAGGCGTTCCAAATGCCCGCGCCAAATGCCGTTCCAGCGTGCGCCGTCTGGGCTTCTGGGGAGGCTGTGGAAGAGAATTTTTCCGTTTTTTAAATCGATTAATTTTGTCCTCCGGCCAGGGACCGTGTGGTAAGTGAAAACCGGGGCACCTCCTCGTGAATCGTAAAAACAACAACGTGGTCCCGGCGAAGAAGCGGAAAAAAGGCCAAACAAGCGGGCCAAGGTGGGCTATCGAAGGGACAATGCGCTCGGATGGCGGTCCGCTGGCGATCGCGGGTTTGCAGTTTCTGGCGGCCGATGCATTTGCAGACTGGTTTTAAACGCTCTTCCCGAACCGTGTCCAGGTCCGTAACCCGGGACCATAAATTCTTCTGCCACGAGCGTCTTCGCGCGATCGTCGTCGACCAGAACTGGTTTTGGGTGGCTCGTTTTTCGGCGACGCGGCCCGAGACTGGGATACCTTTCCGTGTGCACCGGCGGTTACGAGGGGGGGTTTCTTCTCGGTCGACCCTCTTCTTCGATGCGGGCAGTTCACGATCCGCAAACTCCGGTGGGGGGGATGTTTCGGGTGGATTGGATCGTGAAAGTACCGACACCGAAGGCACATTAGCGGCCGAGCCCTACCCGGGGCGGGGAGGCGGGAGACTACCTCGCCAGGGACCTCGTGGAACGCTCACGCCACCACGCTCTGCCGGTGTCCTAGATGCTAGCGTGTCCGCGACCCAGTCCACCATTATGCGTTCCGCCACGCCGCGGGTTGCTTTTTTTTGCCCTTGATGTAGACAAATTTCATGTCACGAATCGCACGCCACAGATATGAATCCCCCAGTTGCTCCCGTAGTCGCCACAATTCGCCACCAACCCCCCCACGGAATGGAGACGGTAATTATGCAAATGCTTGTCGAAGAAGTGTAGGGCCGCACCGGCGCCGGTGAGATGATTGCTGCTTTCGGGTGAATTTCTTTGGAGAGCCGCCGGTTCGAATTCCTAGCTGCAGGCTCTGCAGGATCCCAATCCAGGTGATCACCTAAACTGGAGCGCTGCGTTCGGTGTGATCCTGTGTAGAAGGGAAGATCGGATCAAAGTGGGAATTAGCCCTGAGGATTTACATCAGACACCATCAGAAACAATTTTAGTCTAAGCATCGTGACGCTATGAGGTATCGCTGAATGCATTTATTTTGAAAAATAAATGTAATAATAATGATCAATCGTTTCGAACTCGGGAAGAGTAACTCAAACTCTGGACATTTTTGGGTGCCTTCCGAAGCAGTCCGAAAAGTCCTGTTTTGCGGTGGCCTTCAACACTAGCTTCCGGTCAGTTGTGGTGGATGCAGCCCCTTAAGTTTAGAGCGACAATCTATATGTGGAGAAGGCAGACCCGTGAAACAATGTAACAGAGCGAACGTTGCTCTCAGCGAAGAATCGCGTTTGGGTAAACAACAATCAAATACCCAAAGGAACCACCGAAACGCTTCAAGTGGTCTATATAAACATTGGACTCAGCATAAACATGATCACGCTACGCGAGCGACGATCGATTATGCTGAGCAGTGCAAAAAGGGTCACGTACGCCACCACAGTTAGGTCGCAGTAGGTTGCGATTAGTTAAGACGAATTTTAATCTTAATCCAAACGCGGATGCGAGAGGTTGTTCTCTGCGCATACCGCATAGTTCAAGAAAAGTGAAATAAAGTCGAGTGTATTAAAACCGAGATGTAAGCGTGTAGACTATCCTTACATTTCACAGTGATCTCGTGATCTCAGCAATCAGTCAGAAGTCTTATGATGCTAATGATCAGGCAAATGATCAAGCGAGCAATCTGTTGATAGTCTAACGGGATCGGTAGGGTCACTGGTAAGCGATGGTTGGTTTCCGGGGTGTCAATTCTTTGATTAGATTGACGTATTGCTCATCAGTTGCAGAGGGTTGGTCTTCCACAACGCTCTGTGGACATGTTGCTATTGGTCCAACTCGTCGAATATCTTTTCGTGCACATTTCCGTTTACATTTTAATTTCATCTTTTCAACATTCCCACTAGAAATATCTTCTGAAACTCGTTCAGAGATCCCACCCAGCGTGCGGATGTTGGTGAGATTGAAGGTAGTTCAAGCAGATTCGTCAAGAATTAAATTCCAGAGGGCCATACGCAAGGGACACTTGCCCAACCGAGTTCCACTCCGTACCGGAAACGGGTTGTATTTCATTTTATTACCGACACGCGTGTCCATGGTGGACCACGTGGGTCGGAAAATGCCTTTGGGAAAACAGACTCATCCGCTCCGCCTCAGCAGTCTGCATGGTCTGCGGAGTGTATTTTCGTCTCGAATCGAATCGGCATCTCGATAGTCTGCACCACGCACTAGACACTAGACTAGTACTCCGTATGTCGAATTGAGGTCATACACACATCTACTGAGGGATGCTCGAAAGTTTAAAGACTCCTCCTCCGGACTGGCCCAGGCTGACGTGCCTCGAATCGTCGCTTCTGGGCGGTTTGCTTGTTTCGCCATCAGGAACACAACTGTCTGGCAATGGTGGCAACGAACATTCAGCTCGATTCACTGGCTTGATTTCTAGAAGAAAAACGCGAGTAACATTTTCCCAAATATAAGCTGGAGGAAAAATAATCGACGTTTTTCACGACAGATGCCTTCAGTGATCGATATCTCGTGAAGTATCGATCGTACAGTTTAAAGTTTAGGCTCGTTTCCAAGGTGATACTTTACATTTGAAAAGATGCTTTACTGTTGAACTTTACTGTGTAAACAATGGTAGTCACCAAAGAGAAAGATCGGTACGTTTTATTGTTTTTCTTAGAAAAAAGGCCAAAATTCAAGCTAGGCCGCTCAAATTTCGCATGATGTTATTGGTGCCGATACTCTAACAGTTATTATTTATATTAAAGCCTAGGCAGACACGTACTCGAAAATGTCGATAAAATCGGAGAAATAATCAAAGTTGATCAGCATGTTAGTAACTAGAGCATTGATCAGGACCTAAAGATCAATCATCAAACAGCTTAAAGCCAAACACTAAATTCAGATCTCTATTGTCAATAACTGCACCGTTTGATGCTAGTGATTGACCAGAACCGACCAGAATCGGCCAACGGACGATGTTTTGTGTTCCATCAGGACAACGAAATGTCACGCACGACTTTAGTGACTCACCAGAAAGTCGGGGAGCTTCGTTGGGAAGTGTTATTGCATCCGCCGTATAGTTATTGCATCCGCCGTAGACTTGCTGTCCTTATATCTCCTTTTTTGCCGATCATCTCCGTGATCTTTTTTGACGATCATCACGATGATCTCCTCCTCGCGACGAACTCGTCCTCGTCCTGTTTAATTATTCTGGTGGCTGGCTGACATCAAATTTGTTGACCCCTGTATGCTGCCCTCAGTGACGTCAGGTCAACTCTTCTAACCTCTCGCTCTCTCTCTCTCTCTCTTTCTCTTTCGCAGACCTGCAATCAGACGGTGTGCGACTGCAAGGGGCTGAAGGGAAGCCCCGGGCAGCTAGGACCGCACGGCATCCCGGGGACCTCCGGTGATCCGGGTGACCTCGGGTTCGACGGGCCGCCGGGGCTACGCGGGGAGCCGGGCAACCGAGGCGAGCTGGGCGTAACCGGCCCCAAGGGCTATCGGGTGAGTATCGAGACTGGCGGCAATGGACGGACGGGCGGATACTAACGGTGGCTTCTCCTCCTTGCCCCATCCATCCGTACAGGGTGACACTGGCGAACGGGGACCACAGGGTGTGCCGGGGTACGGGGGGCTACCGGGTGAGAGCGGGTTCCGAGGGCCCTTCGGGCTGGACGGGTGCAACGGGACGGACGGAGCGATGGGCACGCCGGGGTACCCGGGACCGCCGGGGCCGCGTGGCCCGCAGGGTCCGGGAGGGTTGCAGGGGGTTCGGGGTGATTCGGGTGAAGGTGGCATCAACTCGAAGGGTACCAAGGGCGAGAAGGGCGTGAGCGGTGGCCCTGGGCAACCGGGGGTGCGCGGATTTGTGGGCCAGCGAGGCGACCGAGGATACGACGGAACGACCGGCGAGCCCGGCGATAAAGGGTGGGACGGCGAGAGGGGTGACAGAGGCGAGGACAGCGATGCGTCGTGCCGGGGGGAGAAGGGGGAACCAGGGGAACCGTTTTACTCGCTGATCGGGCGCAACGAGACGGTCAACATCGGCATGAAGGGCCCGAAGGGCGAACGGGGCTGGGACGGGGCGGCCGGCCAGCACGGGTTGAAGGGGGACTCGGGCGTGCAGGGTGAACGAGGCCAGAAGGGGTTCAAGGGCGAGGAGGGCAACGAGGGCGACCGGGGCAAGCAGGGCAAGGTGGGGCCACTGGGAGCGGCCGGTGAGAAGGGCGAGAAGGGGGCCCCCGGGTACGCGGGACGAGACGGGGAACCGGGCGACCAGGGACCAACCGGGGACGACGGGCAGCCGGGGTTACCGGGGCGACAGGGAGCGCCGGGGTCGAAGGGCGAGTACCGGCCGGAGCTGGCACCGATCGTGGTGGGGCCGCAGGGTCCGCAGGGGGACATTGGGCCGCCGGGTCGGGCGGGAATGGCAGGCGTTCCGGGGTCAAAGGGGCGCCGCGGGCCGATGGGGCCGCCCGGTCCACCGGGAGACCCGGGGCTGGACGGGGGTCGCGGTGTGAAGGGCACCTCGATCGGCGGCCAGCCTGGCGATGGCGGGGAGAGCGGTCCACGGGGACTGATCGGTGCCCGGGGGCCGCCGGGAGCGATGGGGCCGAAGGGGCAGCCGGGATTCGCCGGGCGCAATCTGCAGGGCCCGAAGGGGGATCCGGGAACGCCCGGGTTGAACGGGGACTTTGGCGATAACGGGGACCAGGGCGACGATGGGGAGCCGGGCGACAAGGGACTGGACGGGACGGGGTACAACATTACGGGGCCACCGGGCCCCGTGGGCCTGCCGGGGCGGGCAGGACCTCCCGGCGACTGGGGGATGAACGGGTACACTGGCGTGCCGGGCGACAAGGGCTACCGCGGGGAAGACTGCGGCACCTGTCCTCCGGGGCCGCGGGGTGGCAAGGGAGACGCCGGCGACATCGGCCAGCCCGGACTCGACGGCTACGACGGACGCCGGGGGCTGCCGGGACCGCGCGGGGAGAAAGGAAACCGTGGCATGCCGGGAAAGCGGGGTGGCGACGGACCCAAAGGTAAGTGCGGCGATAGGACATCAATCGATAGGACGATAGGACGATAGGAAAAAAATGCTTTAGTCAATCAAAAATCAATCGAAAACATTGAATAAGCTGTGTAAATAATAGTTTTGGTGTATTTAGCGATGATTGATATAAGCGACAAATTTTAGCCAAACATACTTAGAACAAGCAACATTTCTCTTCGGCGAAAATAACGTTAGTTTCATACAATGCATACCATTCCGCCCAGACATTGTGGCCAATCATCCTCGTTTTGTTATGTGGTCTTTTTGTGGTCTTTTGTTTCTCATTTATTATTTTGGCACAAATTGTTTTGATTAATTTGGCTAATTCTGTTAAATTGAGTGGGATACTTTCGCATACTCCTAAGTTCATGAATAACCACATGTGGTCAGTGGTTGGGTAGCCTGGACAAAGATGTTAATAACCTAAAACCTTGATATTATCATCCACGAGATACTGCATGACTACTTCAGGCTTGTGAATTGCCATAATATCCTGTGGTGCGGAGAAATCTTCACCAATAAGACTTCTTCATTCATGAATGTTTTTGCTTTCATCAAGTTCTGGCCCTCTTTCGAGTCACCATGACCAGGTAAGGTCATCAACTTGTAGAATTCATGTAGACAATGCATCCCTGGAACATAATGCCGTTGTAGTTTATTTCCTAATAATGGTTCAGGTCCCTTGTAGCGGAAAACTTCAACTCCTTATAATGGGAGGTGAATCATACCAAAGATTTATCTCTCCAAAACAGCTTTTCTCACAATAAGTGAGGTTTCAAAGCATGCAGATAGTAAAATACCGTTCTATTTTTGTATTGGCCACCGTTAGGTGCAGAATTTTGTTGAAAACAAGGTCAGATTTGTCTACATGCTATAGGCTACATCGAATGATGTGGAGGGAAAAGAGTTGTAGACCTTCTGATTTTCGGTTTTGGCCAAAATATTAGGCGAATTGAAAATGGTTTGTGAAGGAGATATTAAGAATACGTTTGTTAACTCATTTTGGTGTTGATTTCTTGCGGCCACACGCTTTATTGTGATGAATACGGCCTTCATTTTCATACAGTTTGATTATTACTGCCCTATTATTTCTACCATTAATATTCAAATTAATAACTAATTTAATTCATTCATTGGTTAACTTGCGATACTTAGACGGTTCTGCCATATTAAAAAACTTCGAAACAGCATAATGCCATGTGAATTCTTTGCCATGCGTTTCTCAGCTTTGATTTTGCATTTGGAATATGTAAACATGTAAAATATCACCGTAATAATGTTCAAAAATTTCAGAAATGTACTCTAGTTGTTTTATTACCGAGCAAAACGAAGGCAATTGGCGTGAAAGCTGAAAATTTCAAGCTTCGAACTTAAACTAAAGTTATTTTCGCCTCGCTCAAATTGACCTATGGGACTATAATTTTATCGGCCATCTCGCAAAAAGGCCATTCAAAACTAGGATGTGCTCATATTTTTACATATTATTCAAATGTTCAGGAGTCAAAATTAATTTCGCCATCCACTGTATGACAGTTAATGAATCAAATAGAGAGGACTGCGTCATTAAGTTGGTTCAAGCTCAGCCAGCTACTAGAACGGACGTAATAAAAGGCAACTATTTACACATCAAGGGCCACTGACCTCACCGCGTTCTTCCGCCTTCGATTTCAGGTGAAAAGGGAGACTTTGGGGAGAACGGAGTGCCGGGAATTCGCGGAGCGCCAGGAATCGTGATCGACACCTTCGACCACCGGATGCCGGAACCGGGCGAGGATGGAGTCATGGGGCCGCGTGGTGAGCAAGGGCCGACCGGAGACGCCGGTGACCCGGGCCCAACCGGCTACGATGGGCGGCCGGGCGAGCAGGGCGAGTACGGCGACGACGGGCTGACGGGCATCCCGGGACAGGACGGGCGGCCGGGCCAGCCGGGTCGCGACGGTATCGCGGGGCGGGACGCATTCGTCAACGAGTACAACGCGTGGTCCATTCGCGGCGTCCCCGGAGCACCGGGCGATGGGTGATTATATATATATATTATATACTATATATTATATTATATTATGTTATATTCCCCCTTCCTGTCCGAATTGCAGCGGAGCGAAGGGCGAGCGGGGCGATCAGGGTGACCGCGGCGAGCCGGGTGCGATGTCGGCCATGGACTTCTCGATCGCCGGCGACAAGGGCGTTGTGGGCGAGCCCGGCGCACCGGGCCCGAAGGGCGAGAAGGGCTACCGCGGCGAGACGGGCTTCCTGGGGTTGCGCGGCTTCGACGGACCGCCCGGCCTCCAGGGGCTCAGCATCGCGGGACCGGAAGGATACAAGGGGTACTACGGCATCATCGGAGACCACGGTCCAGCGGGGCCGGACGGGCGCGACGGAACCCCCGGGCCGGACGGAATCGCCGGGCTGCAGGGCCTGCGAGGCCAGCGCGGTGACCCGGGCCGCCCGATCCTGATGGGCGAGAAGGGCGTGGAGGGCGAGGGCGGCTTCTACGGCGAGATCGGCGACAAGGGCTTCCGGGGGCCGGAAGGAGTGCGCGGCCCGCACGGCACGGTCGGCGTGAAGGGCGAACAGGGCGAGCCCGGTTCGTACGGGAAGCCGGGGCTGCGCGGCAACAAGGGCCAGCCGGGCGACATTATCTACGGAGACCGCGGGGCACCGGGAGCGCCGGGGCGCGACGGACGCATCGCACCGTACGGCGACAAGGGCGAGCGCGGTGACGCCGGCATCGAGGGACCGCAAGGACCGAAGGGCGAAGCGGGGGCCATCGGACGCGACGGCTTCCCGGGGCTGCCGGGCGACGACGGAGCTGCGGGCGAGCGGGGCCTCCCCGGACGGATGGGCGACATGGGCGAGGAAGGCTACACGGGCGAGCGGGGCCTCTCCGGGGACATCGGCCACCCGGGACTGACTGGCGCCCGAGGGCTGGCGGGAGTGCGCGGGCCACAGGGGCTGGCAGGAGACCCGGGCGACATGGGACTCCCGGGCCGGAATGGCGCGTACGGACGGAAGGGTGAGCGGGGCGACACCGGCGACATGGGGCCGCGTGGCCAGAAGGGCGGCGCCTCGTTCAGCGGCCTGAAGGGCGAGGTGGGTGAGCCGGGCATGCGTGGGCCACCCGGCTACGACGCGCGCCCAGGGCTGATGGGCCGGAAGGGCCAGGAGGGAGACCCCGGCCTAGCGATCGACGGAAAGCGCGGCACCAAGGGCCAGAAGGGCGCCCCCGGCTACCACGGACTCCCGGGGCGACCCGGAGCGAAGGGCGAGCGCGGCGACGAAGGGGTGCTCGGCCAGAAGGGCATCGCCGGAGACAAGGGACGCGACGGATACCCCGGCATCAGTGGACGCCCCGGACGGGTGGGGGCACGAGGAGCGGTCGGAGCGCGCGGTGAGCAGGGAGCGCGCGGCCAGACCGGAGACCCTGGCGTCGACGGACTACGCGGATTCGGTGGCGAGAAGGGTCTGCGTGGTGACGTCGGATTGGCGGGGTTGGTGGGGATACCGGGACAGCCCGGCGACCCCGGCTTCCCGGGCATCCCCGGCAACGTGCTGGCGGCGGCGGCCCAAAAGGGAGACCAGGGCGATCCGGCCCCTGAGGGCCCCGAAGGTGACCAAGGGCCCCCGGGGCTGAAGGGCCCGCGGGGCTACCCGGGACGGAAGGGAACCCAGGGCCCACCCGGCTATCCGGGGTTGGCTGGCATCGAGGGACGCGACGGCCCGAAGGGACAGCGAGGAGACGTCGGCCGCAAGGGACCACCGGGCCAGCTGGAGGTGATGCCGGAGCGTGGCGAAGCGGGTGACGCTGGATTCGACGGGTTCAGTGGGCGGCCGGGGCTCACCGGCAACAAGGGAGCACCGGGCGACTACGGTGACAACGGACTGATCGGCATGCCCGGCCCGCCAGGCTTCGTGAATGGCGCGCTGAAGGGCACCCGTGGCGACGTCGGCTTCGAGGGCGCCCCTGGGCTCGACGGCCTGCCCGGCTTGCCCGGCATCGAGGGCCCGATGGGTCCGGCCGGACCACGGGGTCTACCCGGCAGCATCGGCCCCATCATGCCCGGGTTCCGCGGGGACCCGGGCGAGGATGGCCTGCCGGGGCTGGATGGCCTGCCCGGTCCGGTTGGGTTCCTGGGCGACCGCGGAAGCCCCGGGCTACCAGGAGTCCGCGGGCTCCCCGGACCCCGTGGCGCGGTGGGCGACGTCGGCGAGGAAGGCTTCAACGGGCGGCTCGGAATGAGGGGCGCGAAGGGCGAGCTGGGCGATCTACCGTCGCTGGTGAACTGGCGCCCGACGCAACCGGGCGACCGGGGATTGTCCGGGAACCGTGGGCTCGATGGCGACGAAGGTGAAGTAGGCCCAGCGGGTTACCCGGGGCTGCGCGGCCTGAAGGGTATGCAAGGACCGACTGGCGAGGAGGGCCCACCCGGCCAACCCGGGGCCAAGGGCGAACGCGGCATTGCCGGAGCACCCGGAGTGAACGGACTCGATGGGCGCCCGGGCGACCCGGGACTCCCCGGGGACGATGCGCCACCGCCACCACCACCGAACAACCTCGGATACCTGTTCACGCGCCACTCCCAGAAGGTGGCCGTCCCAGAGTGCCCCATCAACACGCACAAGCTGTGGGACGGGTACTCGCTCGCGAACGTCATCGCTAGCAGCCGCTCGATCGGCCAGGACCTCGGCTCGGCCGGCTCGTGCCTGCGGCGCTTCAGCACAATGCCGTTCATGTTCTGCGACATCAACAACGTCTGCAACTACGCGTCCAACAACGACGACACCATCTGGCTGGCGACACCCGAACCGATGCCGATGTCGATGGCACCGATCCCCGCCGACCAGGTCTCGCGCTACGTCTCGCGCTGCAGCGTGTGCGAGTCGAACACGCGCGTCATGGCCCTGCACAGCCAGTCCATGAGCATTCCCGACTGCCCCGAGGGCTGGGAGGAACTCTGGCTCGGCTACAGCTACGTCATGGTACGTTCCTGGACGCGAGGCTACCAGGCCGTCCTTTCTGACCTCCTTCTGTTCCCTCTCCTGCCGTTGTAGCACACGTCGGACAACTCGGGCGGCTTCGGGCAGGACTTTGTGTCGCCCGGGTCGTGTCTGGAGGAGTTCCGACCGCAGCCGGTGATCGAGTGCCACGGGCACGGGACGTGCAACTTCTACGACGGCGTTTCCTCCTTCTGGCTGACCGTCATCGACGACGAGGCGCAGTTCAACCGACCGCAGCAGCAAACCCTGAAGGCCCACCAGACGAGCAAAGTCAGCCGGTAAGTGACCGATCAGCCATCGCTAGAGGCCAATCATTGATCCCGACGATCAATCTCACTTCGCAGGTGCATCGTGTGCCGCCGGAAGCCGAGCATCATGCGCGTGCTGAACGGGGGCGGGTCGATCAGCGCCTCGGCCCTGCGCCGACCGCAGACGGCCACCGTGTCCAGGCCGCAGTATCCGCCGGCCCCACCACAGTGGGCCAGCGGTCGGAGGCAGCCGGGCGGACGGCGAAAGTTCAATCGCAACCAGGGCTAGCAGCATCAGCAGGAGGTCTAACGCTGGAAAGGTTTAGTGGGAAAGTTTAGGATTAACATTATGCGTGTATCTGTGTGTGCCATCTTCAATCTCGCCCCCTGCCCACGGGCAGGAGCGAGTTCCCTTGGGCGCTCCTACGGCTTGGGGCTGACACTAATTTCTTTGCTAGCCCTGTCCCTGCCAATAACAAAACTGCCATACACGAAGGGACTGGCACACGGTGGTCCGGTGGCCTTCCATACCGAATGTCCTTTAATTAGCATAGCATATTCTTCCTTCATTGCGTGCCAAGCAGCCAAGGAGAGCGTCGAGAGTCAGGCGCTAGCGTCAGCTTTATGTAACTGTAGAAAGTCAAGCCACAACAGAAACCAAACGAACTATGTAAACGAGTTACTACGAGTTAATAAAGATGGAAAATCGTAACAACACCGAACCGCGTTGCCGTGTTCACTTACCGAGGTCTTGGTTTCTGTCTTACGTCGGTCTTAATGAATCGACTGTTTTGGCCTGGATGTACCTGGAGGCCTCAAGAACGGATTGCGTCTGGTTATCAAAGTTCCGGTGGGGTTGGGCCAACATCCGGCAGGATCTCTGTAAGCGGGATGTAGCAGGCTAAGACTCCTGGACTAACTAAGACTAACGATATAAGGAAAAGTTATTTATTACGCAAGGACAAGGAAAACTATTCTTTATTCAAGGAAAAATCACCCCTCACCTTATTATTTCAGGATATTTGCTTCGCCTTTTGTTATCGTCGCATTCTGAACACGCATCCACAACAAACGGGTCACCCTGTGTATAGGGCAGAGCGATCAACTGTGGCCTCGGTCATGTGTTGCAGCTGTCAAAACGAGCTGTCAAAACGAGTCAATAAGCAAATCGCAACCTTCCGGAACCGATAATACACCGTTCGCAGTACAAAAATAACGGCCCTAAGGACGAACCAGGAGGCCAGACCACCCCGTCACCGGAGAGAGAAAACTAACGTGTCGTTCCCGGTAAACATCCTGCCACCCGCTGAGTAATATGTTCCGAATGCTGAGTGCGCTGGTGAGGTCTCACTTTAAGCTGCTGGCCGCAGTCTGGCTGGTGTCGGTGCTAGCCGGCCTGGCCCCGGTCTGTCCGGTCGGTGCGGAAAAGGAAATACCGCTGACAAAGTTTAGCCAGGATGTGGGCGGTTACGGGGCCACCATGTCGTTCCTCTACTGGTAACATTCCGCGCGACACACGGCATCGAGTATCGATCCGTCGCAGCTTACGCGCACTTGATGCAATTAACACCTTGGCTATTTGCAGCTATTCGTGCGGGTACCGCAAAGCGTTCGATGACTACTACAACATTATCCGCGAGAAGTACCCGGAAATAACGATCCGCGGTGCCAACTACGACCCGTCCGGGTTCAACATGGTGCTGTCGAAGGTGCTGCTCGTTACGAAGCTGCTGCTCATTGTGGCCCTCATGTCCAACTACGATCTGGGCCGGTTCATCGGCAATCCGTTCGCCGGCTGGTGGCGCTGGTGTTTCAACAACAAGCTGTACGCGTCCATGATGATCTTCTTCCTGGGCAACACGCTGGAGGCGCAGGTAGGTCCGGCGAAACAGAGGGCCAGGGAGCCAGTAATAATGCCAGACTGTGCGCTTTCCTTTCCCGTCCACTATCGAAACAGCTCATCTCGTCCGGTGCGTTCGAGATAACGCTCAACGATGTGCCGGTTTGGTCGAAGCTGGAGACCGGCCGGTTTCCGGCGCCACAGGAAATGTTCCAGATCATCGACAATCACTTGCTGTTCGCCAACAAGATTGAACCGAAGCCGGACTTTGTGAAGTAAGCCGCCGTGCGGCGCGTCCTGTCGGATGCCGTGTTTCGACGACGCACGCCTTCCCTATCTGGGGGATCCTGTTTTCTGTGTATTATCATTTGTTCTGGCCTGTGGCCGATTCGGGCATTTCGGGCAAGGTTATTGTTTTAATACGTTAAACGCGCACCGGTTTCCCAGCGTCACCGTTGTGGTCGCCAGTGAGAAGAGTGATCGGATGTTGTGTATTTTGTATTTCTTTATTCTTTCCTATCACAATACTCTCAGCGTGTGTTGGTCTGTCCGCGAAGTGAGTAAATCGCTGGCTAGGGGACGGAGACAAACCGTAATCTACTGCAGTGCAGGCTGCACTAGGCTAGTCTTATGGCAATCTATTCGTGGGAATTACACCGTGGGTTGTGTGGTGGTGCGGTGCTGTGGTTGGATTGAATAAAATAAATTAACAAAACATAACTCGGGCTCTTTCGTGTTCGTCGAAGGGATTGCTAGGGGAGCGGACCTATTAGCATAGTGATAAGTGCAGCGAATGATAGGGGGAGGACGATATGATAACACAGCTCCACGGCGTTGGAAGATGCGTGGTGGATGAGAGGCATAATGCTGATAAGGGAAATCTCTACCCAACCGAATGATTCACTCGGATTGAACGGTGAGGTTTTCGATGGGCTGACTGTTGAATCCATCAACACTATGAAATGCGCACCCTAGTAACCGATCAAAGGACTCCAGAGTCTTCTTTTCGTTCAATGGCTTGCTACTGCCCGCGATGAGCAAGGAAGTTGGAAGTTGTCACAGCCGAACCCAATCAATCGATTGGCGAAACACTCCATCAAATACATCCCTGCGCCTCCCAGTGTATCAACAACTCGCGGTGCCCCCTTTGCCCGGCAGGATTCAAGGAACAACCGAGCCCTCCGAGGCACGGCTCGACGCACATTCAAGCAACGTGCATGTGTTTGTTGCGCTACGCGAAAATCAATTACCGATCCTTGCCGACGTCTGCGCCCGCTGTATGTGTGCGTGCGTGCGTCTACACAATCTGTTTACATACTCCGCCCGGTTCCGCCTGTTCCAAAATAGTAAACCCTTCGACCGTCTCCTTCGCGTGTTGGTGTGCGGCCTCAAGGATCGATAGCGACCGGACCGGATAGCGAAGGATCGATAGCGAGAGAGAGGGTGGCGCACAGTCCGTGTGTTGGTGAGCACGAACCGGAATTGGGTCGGCAGGGGTGAGTTTTCCCGACGCACGCACACCAGTGCCCGACGACTGGCGCTTGCGGAAATAACAGGGAAACTGTGGTGACGATGACGACGGGACTTTCCACGGGTGCGCTTTAGTCGCACCGAGGGTAACAATGTGCACGGACGTCTCTCACGGCACGGACGCACGGTCGTCACAGAGTGAGTGAGAGAGCAAGAGATCGGAAGGTGCTAATCTGTGGCCGCAAGTGGCCACTGGTGCGCGGTTTGTGGTGTCCAGCAGTCCAGCATCACCAGTGCCTCGGGCGGGCTATTCTGAGGTGTCCGGGCCGTGGTCAGGTGTAGGTTTTGCATAACCTTCTCTCCCAGCCCCAGCGCGGCCCACCGTCAACAGCGTCGTTGCACTTGGTTCCACAGCCCAACACACGGTACAGAGGAACCAATCTACTGCGCAGCAGTGCGTCGACGCGACGGTCCTCGCAACCTCCGCCGCGGACACCCTCTTGGGGCGCGCGACCCGTGAATCGAGAGAGAGAGAGAGGGCCTGCTGGCTGCTGTCCGGATGTGACGTCGTCCGTGTGCTGTCCGCGTCATTTCGAATGAAACCAACAGGAAAACTAAGAAGCCAGCGTTAAGCAGTTTTACTAAGAGTTACTCTCCCCACTTGACGGATGAGCTACGACCGAGGAGCAACGGTTGTGTCGTAGTAGGCCGAGGGAAAACCCAGAAGACGGTCGCCTGCTGTGTGTTTTACCCGGGGGGAAGCGAGGAGCGGAGCGCCTCTGGGGACGTGGTCGTGGACGGTATCCGCATGACGTTGATACTGGTGCTGCTGTTTCTGAAGAACATTTGCGTGTTTCTCAACAAGCTAGTGCTGCGCTGCTACAACTCGTTCCTGATTCACCCGCACCACCACCCGGACGGTGGCAAGCACGGCCACGGCTGGGGCGGCGGCGGAGGAGGCTGGGGAGGTAGCGGTCCCGGAAGCGGGCTCGGGGTACGGCCGCGCCGCAACCGTCGGAACCGGGCCGAGCAGCTACTGATGGTGAGCCGGGAACAGCAGCCGGGAGTCGGTGTGCGGCCCGGCGGGCATGCATGAGTGCTAGGAGACCACCGTCTCCGCGTTCGATCCGCGTCCGATCGCCACGCTTCGACTTGGAGCCGTACAGGTTCAGACACTCCGGCACGCTGGACACGGTGAAACTGATCGGGTCGTACCGGCCCGACCGTGGTCCGCTCGCGAACGGTGACGACGACGCACTGATGACTATCAACGAGAACCGTAATGTGGGGGGCAACGATGGAGCGCCCGTCGATGGAGCACCGCTATCGGGTGCGTCGTCCACGTCGGCCTCCTCCGTCAGCTCGTCCGAGTCGGGAACGTTCGAGCAGCCGGGGCCGGCCACGGGGGGATCCGGTTCCCCGAGTCACTCGATGGACGCGATGGCGGCGCTCGAGCAGGTCAACAACAATGCCGCCTTCGGGCTGCAGCCACCCCCAGCGTACGACGAGCGGCCCCTGGTGAACGGGTGCGAGGACAAGTGGAGCTGGAACAAGCGGGACCGCTCGAAGGAGGTGTGGCTGAGCGGGGCCAACAACCGGAAGGTGCACTTCCACCCGAACTGGAGCAAGGGCACGGCCGGGATCCGTGGGACGCGCGTCCTCAACAATGGCCGCTACTACTGGGAGATCAGCGTGTCGCAGCGGGTCTTCGGGACGAGGTACGTACGCGTGTTTGTGTCTGTGTTGCGCCCCAGGTTCTTTGTCCTCCAGAAAATCGATAATCCGAAGGTCTGTGAGTACGGGCTCCCTGCGCAATCCGCGCTCGTCAGTCATCGCCGCCGTCGTAGCGTGGCCATGACGCACCGCGTTTCATCGAACGATGGTGATGGTGGCGAGGTCATTGTGTGCGAACCGTTGCTAGGTGTCCCGGTCCGGCCACGCACTGCAACAACCCCATCACATCAAGAGGGAAGCAGTCATGGTCTGTCGGTCTGTACGTTCTTGTTGCTGCGTTCCCTTATCAGGCCCATCAGCCCATTAGCCGTAGGGAACTGTGCCCCCTTCCCGTACATGTGTTCCTTGCGCCATCCTGGCAGCCTGGAGCAACGGGCACAGTGTAAATAGACCTTTTGCGCTTCTTGGCCTGTTCCGGGATGTCCGGAACTTCGCATCGTGGCAGACGTTAGAACCGTTTCTTTAAAGGCCATTCGGTGGGGATCTTGGAACCATTCCGGATGAGGTCTCAGCTAATGAGGCTCCACGCTCAGCTAAAAAAACACGAATTCACAATCGATTACTGTGCATTTTGTACAACGATTATATATCAAACAGACCGTGACCAAACGGAAATGGCGGCCTATTCGAGCTATAGCTGGGACGGGTCACGTAGAGTCCTCTGAAGGCCGTCGCCATCTGTTGATTCATCGATGGTCCGTGTTTATTGTCCAACGTGGCGACGCAATAGCAAGGACATAATGGCCTCGCTTGAACTGAGTGTGTGGGTGGGTGTGGCATCATTAAGGAACTGGCTTTTGCGACTGATTGAATGTCTATAGCCAGACGAAGCGTAACGTAATGTTTTTGGTAATTCAGATTAATGCCAAACTGCTGCGCTTCTGTCAAAACGTTGTTAGCATACGCTTTGTTTACAAACAGAGGATAATATAAGTTCCTATTTGCTGGTTTCTAAAGAAGTTATTTTCTCTAACCCCATCTTTCTCTGCCAAGAACCCAAGTCCGATTCTTGGCCTAAAAACTTCCCTCACAAGGTGCATATAGTCTTCGATTAAACCCGAAACTCAATAACCGTTTTTTCCCAGATTATCTTTCGCTGAACTGAGCACACTGTCAGTAAAACGAACTATTTCGATAAACAACCTTTGCCCGCCTGTTGCCTTCCATTGTTTTCCATCCTTTTTGGCTCACATCACATAGGCTACGGAGAAATCGACTAACGAGCGCGATGCGAAAGGGTCCAGTTGGCCCTTGCCAACGTACGGCCTCCTGATTTATTTGCTCGAGAGCTCCATTGGCGGCGGTAAAAAGTTTCCACACAAATTAAGCGAGCGAGGGCCGTGGAAAACTTCTTTTCCCGTTCAAAAAAACGAGTTCATTTTCGCTCTGTCTTGGCCCCGCGGTGAGGGTCCGAAGGACCACAAAGACGCCAGCGAATCCCCTGGTCCACGGTTTCCTCCGATAAAACCGATCCTTCGCGCAACGGTACACTCGTAAACAGACATTTGTGCCGCCATCATCATAATCAGCATCATCGTCTCCGTAGTACACACTCCGTTGTTTTGCCACGGTCAGCGATTGTGTAATGGAAGCTAATTTTCTCCCTATCGGCGGCCATTTCTCGGAACGTTCGCCCGTTGTTATCGCAGCGGCGCCATTTTTTTGCGAACTTACCGGCGGAAAACTGTATCGTTCTATCACTGCCGCCCTGTGTCCATTGCCGCGTGTTATCTCAGTAAATATTAATCTTCTGCATGGGTTAACCGAAACCGGACGGCCAATAACTGACTGGCTACACTTTTTTGCGTTGCTGTTGCGCTAGACCAACGTGTCCTTTAGAGGTCTCCAGTTCGATCCACGTCAACAACGCCCTGCACACTCCGGGAGCTGAACTGGGCAGGGTTAAGAAAGGACCTACGCTCGGTTGGCCGAAATTTATTCTAATCAAATGCCACTTTACGACGACTGTCCGCTACTTTACCGGTTGGTCTGGTCCCTGGCTCCACACACTATGGGCACGGACGAAAAACAATCGATTAAGCGTTGTACAAGTTTCCGCTTCCGAGTGGCCACCACCACCACCGGCTATCGCCCGTGCTCCGTGGCAAGCGTGAAAAACATTCTTTCTTTCGCTCACGGTCCGGGTCCCAATAACTCCTGATTTCGCCCGTCTGTAGGTCCGCCTCGTCCATGTGTGGTGTGCGGTTCGGCACTTTCCAGACACCACCACTAATTGACGCCATAAATCGTTGTATTTTCGGTACCATCTTTGGCACCCCCAAGCAGGCAACCAATTTATTGAAGAAAATGGCGTCGGCTGCTTCAAGTGTCAGCGAATCGGCCGGCGGCCTCACTCCAATGTTCCGGAGGACCTTGCCTTAACTATGCACCGCACGCGCCCGACACCCGTTTAAAGCCCGAAATGTGTAAAGTGGTGCCCTTCAAGGATCGCGCCAAGAGTTCGTGGGGTTTTGAAAAATGAAAAGAACTTTGATTTACAACCCGCGGTCGGAGGCGCGGTGCCCGGGAAAAATTTAAATTAGGAGAGCACTCAGCTGCTGGGAGAGAACCGCGGGGGCCAGGAGGCACGCTTACGTCATTACGGTAAAAGGTCCTCTCGAACGGGCGTCGCCCGACCCGTTCGGGGGACTGTTAATTCGCGTACAAGTGGTTCCGTTGGCGGCGGCCATGTTTTTGCCTGTCTCCGTGTTTGCTCATGTGTCCGAACAGAAAACTCTCATTACAACACGAAAAATGCTCACATACCGGATGGCAATTTATTCGCAAACATTGCGACAAAACTCATAAGTTGTTTTTTGTGTGGCTACAATTTTTATTGTGACAGTTTCCCGTAATCCAGTTATTTTTAGGTTCAGTTATTATTAAGCAGAAAGGACATTACGATGTAGTCAACGTTAAGGACCGTTTGTCTTACTTAAATAAACTATTACGTAGTTCCCCTTTGGAATCGACGTTCTTTTGCCCGACATGGAGCACTGTCTGGCCGCCTGCGAGTCTGGCCATCGAACGTCCAGGTGCGGTAGCCTGCGCCGCGCAAGGATGGGTTAATATAATTTTTAATTAAAATTACGACTCTTTTTCGCTCTCTCCCTGTATCTCGGTGGGGTGTGCCACGGACGCCAAGTCGTAGACTTACGCACCCAACCCCCCTTAGATAGCCAGAAGAATTGGAAGGATGCCGACCGAACCGACAAACAAACGGAGTTCCATTCCACGATGCTTCCGGAATTACTCCGGAGCTGGATAGTTTGGGCCACTCCACAAGCAACCGAGAGTCCCTGGGGTTTTTTCTTTCTTTTTCGACGGATGCTTCCTTTATTGTTGTTCCAACGACTGCGGGTTGGCTCGCTTTTATGATGGCTCTGCAGGACGCAGATAGACAGCCTCCCGTAGCTCGACTGCTGTAGAGGTGACTCCGTTTTTATTGACTTGCTGCTTATTGAGACGGAAATTTAAGTCAATAAAGTTAGGAGGTCTTGGCGAAAGAGGCTTAACTTTGGGGTCGATTGGTTAATCGGACTTTTATCACCTCACAAGCCGATCCGTGGCGAAACCGGAAACGCGCAAGAGCATCATTCGCCCACCTGGCTCACGCCGGTTGTGCGGCGAAAAATGGTCGTCAAAAATTAAGATATTACGACCTCCAACTCCTCGACTTGGCAACGGAACCGACGGGAGGGGATCCACTAAAGCTGCTTCCATTGTGTAGAAATTGCAGAAAAAGGCTGTCTGCTCTGAGATTCGTTACCTCGCTGGGAGGCGTGCACCCTTCAGTCGTGAAGAGGAACTCCTTTTTGAACGACGTTTACGGCAACGGCCGAATAACTGTCTTGGCGTAGAATTAATTATTCTGAATCGACGGGTTTCCGGCTTTCGGAATGAAACTTCCTACTTCCAAATGGAGCGCCCGGGGACGACGTGAACCAGACTTTCACCCGTGGCACCCAAACACAAAGCAGGGAGAGGTCGTAAGGGGCTCGTGTTCGCACTTATCTAAATGCAGATTTATGTTCGGAATGCAAACGGATTGCAAACAAGCAAGACGCGTTCCCGGCGGCCAACAGGCGAAGCATCCGAACACGGGGTGGTTCTGATTCGAACATCAAACCTCCGACTCTGCTTCCCGGCGATAGCGAACGGAATTATGAATTATGCTTCATTCTAGCCAGCACTTCCGTTCTACGTGCTGACGGTCGGCGGAACGGTGTGTTTGCGTTGCCCACACTCCGTAGCAGAAGTGGTCTGTGTTTGCATGTGACGTGCGGTTGGATTAGCCTCACGTAGAGGATGCCGGGAACATGGAAGCACTATTTTGGCCAGGATTACGTTGACTTCGGCGGGTCTTAAAACGTTCCATTAGAGGTTGTTCCTGCCGAGGAAAGCGCAAATCACAACCGATTCTTACAATGGTGGCATTATAAACACATGCCTTTGGTTTGGCACAAAATCAGGCGACTGGCGGGAAGTGGTTTTTGAGTGGTAAAAAGGTGCCATCAGTGTAACTTTAGTCTTCCTACCTCCGAAACAGGGCGACATAATGGAATCGAGCTACGTTTGAAATATTTCGCGGTATCGTATTGAAATGTTTCGCTAAAGGATCTATTCTTTCACCCGTTAAGAACCCCATTCAGTTACCTCTTCTTGATCACGCTGCCCTGCTGGGTTGGTCCTTGGGAATGTCGATCGCATTCAAAACTCCTTCGCATCCTTGCAGCTTAATATCAATGATTGTGTACCACACTCTTTCTCTCAATTCTCTTCCCGTCCAGCATGATGTTCGGCATTGGTACGAAGAAGGCCCGGCTACACGTCAACATGTTCACCAACCTGCTCGGGGAGGACCGAAACGGCTGGGGTCTCTCGCACAAGGGCCTCCTGTGGCACGGCGGTATGGCCCGGAACTACACGAAGCGCTTTAAGGAGAACCAGGCGACCAAGGTTGGCATCCTGTTCGACGGGATTGCCGGCACGCTGACATACTACAAGGACGACATCTGTCTGGGTGTGGCGTTCCGTGGTCTCAACGAGGTAGGTGTTGGGGCGTATGCTTCGTGGGTCCGGATGTCCTCTTCACTAATGGCTCAACCCGTTTCACCCCACCTAGATCCGTGAACCACTGTACCCGATCGTCTGCTCGACGGCGGCCAAGACGGAAATGATCCTGACCGAGACGCGGCGCGATTTCGTGAACCTTCAGGACCGCTGCCGAGCGGTCATCATCAAGCACATCAACACGCAGGAGAAGCTCGATCGGCTCGCCCTACCGTACTGCATCAAGAACTATCTGGCCGAGGCGATCACGGACAGCAGCACGCCGTTGCGACCGCTGGAGCTGCACATGTCGGAACAGTACCTCCTGTACTGAGGCAGCCCCACAACACAGAACAGCGTAGTTAAATTGACCTATTAACTATTTGTATTTGCTGCCGGCGCAGTGCTTGGCCGCCGCCGACCGGTCCCATTTGGTTCGTTGCCTTGTTTCCCGGGGCCCCACCCGGGTTCCGTCAGCCTTAGGTTTATTAGGGACGAGAAGTGAACGGCCATCTTGCAGGGACGTTCGGCCCCGTAGCGCCACCCAGCATCCGGTTCCTTAGGAAAACGTGCAAAACGACGGTGTCAACGGAATTTGGTTTTCGCGTTTCTTTGTTATCCTTTTCTATTGTTTGCAACCCGATTCGTGTCGAGGCAACAATCGATACGGAGCGTATATCGCAAAGCGAGTGAAACTCTAGTCACATTCCCTCTAGTCACCACCTGGCCACCGAGGGTCACCGATAAGCCATACTTCGTCACCATTCCGACGTCGGGCCGTCAGAAACACTGGCTGGCCCCGGCTTTAAGGTAAGCTCGTTAGTTTCGTAAGATTAGCATAAATGAGGGCGCGCGTGTGAATGGCGGCCCTCGAAAAGGTTGAACATCCAAAAGCCGGCAACTCTCGGCAGTTAACAGAGACACTGCCGCGGATCCGGATCTGTACATAGCGATTTGCTAAACCGCACCAACCGTTTCGCGCTGGATGCTGGCCAATGGAAACCAAAAATCAATCCCGCCACCATCGGGCGGGTTGAGTGTAAAAAACCAAACCAAACATTAAAAAAAAAAACATGTGGCAAACAATTGTAGTTCGCAAGTAATCACGAGTGTGTACGTGAGTGTCCGTGGACGTATGTGTGCGGTGAGTGTGGGGAGACAGATTGCGTGAATTGTGTGCTGTGAATGTAATTCACCGAGGCGCACGTGCGGCCCTCGGACCGGCGACTGGCTTTAACTTTGTTTATCGATTTTTATTTATGCTTCCCGAGTCAAAGCTTTCGCCAACTTTATACTAAAAATAATGTGAGCCTCATTTTCCACTTTGTTGTGCCATTCGCAAGTGATAGCCACTATTTGTGGGGACTTTTTGTTCTATGTTTTGAATTTTAAAGAAAATATTTATTGCAAGTTAATGGTGTATTTATTGTTCCTTTATTTAAAGTTGTTTTCTTCAAGACTTCTGTTTTTAGATCGTGACAGTCGTGTGTAGATCCGTGAGAACTGAGCGCGTGTGTGAATTAGGGATTCAAAATTTTAGGAATTTATAGCACGTCAAACGGGACGACAGGAGGACATTATTCGGTAGATTTTTGGAAGTCGTGTTGTCCCCCAGTGCCAGTGGGCGGCGCGACGCGCATGACAAATTCAAAAAGAAACCAACCATACAAAAAAAAAATCAAACAAAGAGAAACACTCTTTTTATACGTTCACGTGTATCGTTTTATGTTTCAAAATTTTTAAACGGGACACCGATCGGGTTTTGGTGGGCGGCCGGCCACCGGTGCGTGCTGCCGCCAGCCACTCGCGATCGCGTTCCCAACGGAGCACAAATGTAAACTATGAATTTTGGAACTTAAGGATAGTGAAAAAGGAAAAGGAAATAGGAAGGGATAAGTAAATTAAATAGTAAACATTTAAAAAAAAACAACAATAATTGGAGGTACCGTTTTCGGCGATTAAGCAAGGTTAGGCAAAATTTAATCATAAGAAGAGCACTTCCGGGTGTAGAGGCGGCCAACGGTCGATGAGGGATGAGAGGGTAACTTTTGTGTATGGAAAGCCCCCCCCACCTGAGGCCCATGAGGCTGTGGCCTCCAGGTGCGCGGGAGCTGCGAGGAATCGCCTGGAGGGCCCCTCCAGAAGCACTCGTACACCTTATCAACGAACAGGACACACCTTTGGCTAACTGGTTTAGGCGTAAAATTATCATTAAATCGTACCGAATAATTGGGATTGGCATCAATGATTGAGTGTGTATGTGTGCGTGTATATGTGCGTGTGTGTTTGTGTGTCCGTTGTGAGAAGAATTGCCGGTAGGATCGGGAGCGGAAGGACGAAAAGGACGTCGTCGTGCGCGGCGATCGCGTGAGACGTTGCGAAACAGTATTGACAGTATTGTGTGTTCCCGTGTTTGTAAAAGGATACTCTCCGTGCTGCAGAATCTGTTTGGGTGAGCGCACTGGGTGGCAAAAATTTAGCATTAATTTTCTTTATGCCAGCAAAAACCGAAACCATAAACTCATGATCGGGACGAAGCGAGGATCTCAATACGCACACACAGATACAGTTCAGAAACGGAACGAGGCGGAGAGTAGCTTAATTTAAATGTGTCTTCTCTAAGTGTGAAGCCAATTACTTTTCCCCGAATTTGGCCCGAAACTTCATTTGTCGCCTTCCAAACGAAATAATGAAGCAATGAGCAACGTGTTAACCAAAAATAGGAATAGGAAGGAAGCATATACATTAAATTACCCAGTAACTAAGAAAGACACCGGATCCATCGAACTGCAACGGAACGGGCCGGTGGTTTAGATGGAGAAGAGGTGTAAGATAATTTTGCGCGGTTTGCAAACGTAGAAACGAAAACGAAACACAGTTTCCAACCATATACTATAAAGTGTACCATAAAGTTAGCCAGCGTAGCCAGGTGCAGCATGACTATTTATTACAGTTTGCAAACAGACGAGACACGGGAGAAGGGAAGCTAAAATTCCGTAAACTCACTGCTCTTCCGTTTACGGTTCTGGCCGGCGCACAAGCAGGGAACATATTTATTGCTCGAGCATTTGGTTGCCGCTTATCCTCTGTAGTTAGACTTACTTATCATTCCATTCCCCGCCCGGCCCGCCGGCAGAATCGGTAGGCCATCGAACGTGCAATAGTGGAGCAAGTGTGGCTGAGTAAAGAATTTAATTTGTACATGTTTAATTCGCGGTGACTAAGAAACTGCACGATTGAACAAAAAGAAGCTATATTCCTGTGCGCAGGTCTACAGCTCGGTTCACGGAAGTCCTTTCCACTGCGAGGAAAGCGAAGGAGTTTTGGCGGGTTTTTGTGCAACCAGACAGCTTATTCTGCAACGATGAAAATTGGTTCTCGGGGCTTATCGTAGCGGAAAGCTTACCAAGAAATTGTACGACCAGTTGGGCTACAGCATGTGCTACGTAAAATAAATTCAACAATGAACTGATGTACACCACCGACTGCGCCATCCTTTTCGCGAAAGAATACTTTCACAGTCGATCTTTAAACGGTTGAAATGAAATTTCGAATCATCCAGCGGCAGCTAGGCTGCGTACTTTTGAACACACGCATCATGACGCAGCCAATCAACTGTGGCAGCTTCGCTTCGACCGCAGCTGTCAAACACGAAACGTCATCGCAGCCCTCTGAAAGTGCTTCTGAAGAAAATGGCAAGTCGTGGTGGAAATCGTCGCTCCCAGCCAGTGGATAATACCATCGCCTACGTCCAGTGCGATGGCCTGGTAAGTGTTAATCGGCGGACCGGACCACGGCGGACACCATTCTTATCGAGAATGGCCACATTATGCACGGATTGTTTCGGAAAAAGTGTCCACCGTGCCGAAGCTTTGCAGCCGTGTCATGAACGGCGTTCCATGTGCGGCTGTTTGTGCGTTGACAGCTAACCCTTCGGTGCTAACGATTCTCTTCACACTTTCGCAGGCGGCGATGAAAATGGTGAAACATTGCCATGAGGAATCGTTGAACAACATGGAGGTGGCGCAGGGTGCGTTGCTCGGTCTGGTGGTCGACGATCGGCTCGAGATTACCAACTGCTTCCCGTTCCCGAAGTCGGACGAAACGATCGACGAAGAGGAGTACCAGCTGAACATGATGCGCCGGTTGCGGCACGTGAACGTTGACCACTTTCACGTCGGCTGGTACCAGAGCGCCGATGTTGGCAACTTCCTGTCGAACACGCTGCTCGAGTCGCAGTACCACTACCAGACCAGCATCGAGGAGTCGGTGGTCGTGATCTACGACACGCAGAAATCGGCCCGCGGCTTCCTGACGCTGAAGGCGTACCGCTTGACGCCGCAGGCGATCGCCATGTACAAGGAGCGCGATTTTACGCCCGAAGCGCTGCGCAACCTGAAGGTCGGGTACGAAAACTTGTTCGTCGAGATCCCGATCGTGGTCAAGAACTCGGCCCTGTGCAACATCATGATGTCCGAGCTGACGGAGATGGTGCCGGAGGAGGAGGGTACGCACTTTCTGGATCTCGGCACGGCCTCGGTACTCGAGAACCATTTGCGCTGCATGATGGACCGGGTGGACGAGCTGAACCACGAGGCTACCAAGTTCAACAAGTACCAGCAGGCCGCCATTCGGCAGGAGCAGGAAAAGCACCGGATGCTGGCCAAGCACGCCCAGGAGAACGCGGCCCGCATTGCCAAGGGCGAGACGGCGGTGCCGGAGGAGGAGATCAACAAACTGTTCCGCCCGATTCCGGTGCCGACACGCCTCAATCCGATGATCGTGTCCGGGCAGATCAACACGTACGCGCAGCACATTTCTCAGTTCTGTTCGCAGTCGCTCGCCAAACTGTACATGACCCAGGCGCTTCAGAATGCCAAGGAGAACAAGTAATACGCTTGATTGTGGCAGAATTGAAAGGAAAGCACGTGACCAATAATCCCCGACACCAGGAGCAACCGCCAGCAGGCAGCAGCAGCAGCAAACGAACGTTCCAAGCGGTTCACACTACGTTAAGGAGAGAGTTGTGTCCCTAGCGGAGGGCCGGAGTGTGAACTATTAAAGTAATAAAATGAATCCACCTTTCGTAGTGCTTCTCTTCGTAAAACAGAGGAAAAGTACGGCCAGGTGCGGGTCAAACCAAAAGCGCTCGTGTATGTTTTCTTGGTATCGACTTTGGAATTCAATCGATTTTTATGCCTTTTCCATGTTCAGTACGAGTTTCTTTTAGGATATATTATACAAATGTCGGGCATGCAATAGTACTGGAATATTGCAAGAAATATTGTTTGGCCGTTTCATGCGATGTGCATGAAACGGCCTGGTCGACGTCGCTGATGCTACCTACCAGTCGCTCCTGTTCCCCTGGTAAAATTTCGGGTTTTCGGGATTCGAATTTTTTAAAAATTGCTTACATTTTTCGGCTATTTTCGCTATTTCCCTAAAACTGCCGAAGCAATCCGCGTGAAATTTTGCACAGCGTAGTTTTATGACGCCGGACAGTGAACGCAGCACAGTTTGGCCCGCCCACACCTCCAAGGAGGGGGGCTGCCATACAAACGCAACATAAAATTCAGTACAACTCGGGTTTTTTCGAAGCATATTCAGCTCTGAAACGCCGGATAATCGAGAAATGAGGTGTAGCGACGCATGCCGGGAACAGCTAGTAGAAAATAGATGATACTTCACCGGAACCCAACCCAGCTCATTCGTAATGCTTGGGGCTTCTTTCTCGCATTCATGTTCATTTTCTACCAAAATGTTCGCGGTCTTCGGACTAAGGCTTCAGAAATGAGACTTGCCTCTTCTGAAGCTAAATTCGACGCGTTGATGCTTGCAGAAACGTGGCTCATCTTTCCGTGTTGCCCTTATAAATTCCCTCAATTCCTCTCCGTCTGTTTTAACTGAGTCTCAGGATTTCCCCACTCTCTGTGGTGGTTTCTATGCTTCCTTATTCTTTATTTTTCCTCTCTCTCTCTCTCTATCTCTGTTACACTTAAGCTCTCTTCTCTTTGTAAATATTTAGGATTAAGTTTCCGGGTCTAGCCTTATGGCAAACCTTGGTTGAAATAAATTAAATTAAATTAAATTAAATTAAAATTAAAATGTTGTGCGTTTAATAGTTTTATTAATGTTTCATTTTATACATGTCAATTCACTAGTAGTATTCTAATTTTGGACACTCTTAAGCCTAGAAAGACTTTGTGCGACACGCAGAGAAATGGTGTCTACTTCACCGTGACTCAGACGACCTCCCGAAAAGCTGCTTTGGGTCCTTTTGGCAACGAAAACAAGCAAACAGTAAATGTTGTTTCATAACCTTTTGTGTTGTGCGCTGTGTCAACGAAGAAACTGGCTACAAAGCTAAAATACGACGCAGCTCGTCGCTGTTGGTACGATGATCGGGCACGAGATCGATCGGTTTCTGGTGTCGCTCGTCCTCGATCCTCGACAGAGTGGCACTGTGGCTGACCAACCGCTGGCAGCAGCTCAGGTGACCCCCTTCGGCCGCACGATGTAGTGCCGTGCGTCCATCGTTGTCCCGTCGCCCCGGATCGGCTCCACTAGCCAACAATTCAACAACGATTTCAACATGCCCTGAGGATGCGAAGAGTTTGTTATTTCGTGGGCTAAGTTTGGACCGGTGAAATCCTTACCCATCATTGCGGCTCTATGAAGCGCGGTCACACCACCGTTCGTCACCTCGTCCACCCCAAGGCCGGCGGCCAGAAGCAATCGGCACGCATCCAGGTGGCCACTACGGGCGGCGTAGTGGAGAGCGGTGTAACCGCAACTATCACGATCATGCAGATGTCCTTTGGTCACTAGCGTACGCAGCCGATCGAGCTCGTTGTTCATCGCTGGAAGGCAGAATCAGATTGGTTATATTAGCAAAACACGCAAGACTATTCTTCTTCTTTCACTTACCGGCACTCCATATTCCACGGTCAAAGTCAAGTTCGTCCAGGGATTGAACGGCTACGGCTCCACTCTTCGGCGGACACTGGTGTCCATGGCAACCGTGTGCCATCGCCCGTACAAGCGCGCACAGTTCTCTGTTAGCAACCGGCAAATAAACATCCAAGCAAGCGCAGCAGCGGCAGGCAAAACAGGAAAAGGATTCGGGCGCGAGTCACAATGCTTGGGGGCTCGAATCAAAGCGAAATTCCAAAAGCGCTCGGCTTCAACTCGTTATGAGGATGCTTGAAAGGATGCTGTCAGTTGCTCAAAACGCAATCAAAACAAACCGGCGCACTGACAGCCTGCTGAAACGCGTTCCGTCAGCTGGCCCCATTATTCGGGCATATCGATTGGTCTTGTGTTCTTTGGTCCGTTTCCTTCGCGGCCACTGTTGGTCAGATTGTCGCGCTCAAACAGCGAAGCCGACGTGTCCAGGTATGGCTCCGGATCGCTAAACTCTTTCCGCATCGTCCACATGTACTCGTTGTAGTCCTGTTTGACCGCCGTCGACGAGGAAGCAACCACTCGGTAACCTAGGACCTGCCGAGCGAGACGATGATTGGAAATGTAGCGTACATCGATCGTAACGACAAAAACGACAAAACTACTAGCGCCATCTATACGACGGAAATAGAATTCCTGGCGCGTCAACAACCGCTGGCCACACGCGCTGTCAGCTGTCAAGCGACACCCCGAACGTCAGGGTGACAAGGCGAACGATCGTCCTCTTTTCATCAAACGACTTCAGGCGAGAACAACGTGTTTTTCTGAACTCTGCATTTATCTGAGTAAAAATAAAAAATAGCAACATCAACGCTAAAACTGGTGACCCCGACGACTCTCGGGTAAGTGCAGAACGGTCAACGAACGTGAAATGAGCAGTTAAAACACGGTGCCACGACGAAACCGCACCGCCCAAAAAACCACGAGGTTTCAACGAACCAACGCCGCGCATCCGCCATTTTGCTATGGCCCGCACTTATCCCAGTTTTAGCAACACCGACGCTAAAACTGGTGACCCCGACGACTCTCGGGTAAGTGCAGAACGTCCAACGAACGTGAAAACGAGCAATAAAAACACGGTGCCACGACGAAGCCGCACCGTCCAAAAACCACGAGGTTTCATCGAACCGACGCCGTACATCCGCCATTTTGGACGCCACGTGCCGACGCCGAGTCGCACCATCTCGATTCGCCACTGCCCAAAAAATCTCGGTAAAATCAAACAGCGATGTTGTCCCACTCGCCCGATCGAGAGCGAGCACCCCAGCGGAAATGCTAGGGGCCGCACACAGACGCCAAACGTGCAACGCGCACCGGCAACGACGGGGCGATGCTGGTATCATACCAAGCACGGCAACGAAGCCACCAAGTGTCGCCTGCCATGCGATATGGCGAACCGTTCCTAGGCACGCACATCGGGACACGGGTGTCGTGTGCACGCGCTCACCGACACCAACGCCGCCACCCGGTTGTGCATTGACGATCGAACAACGGGCACGAGCTTTTTAATCGACAGCGGCGCCGATCTCTCCGTCATCCCACGAAATCGCCACGCAATCGGGGTGCAACCAACGAGTGTTGCACTCGTCGCCGCCAACGGAACACGCATTCCTGTATACGCGGACGTAACCACCGCCATCATCGGAGCTGATTTCCTCGCTCACTGACTACGACGCCACCGCCCGGATCGGCATACAACGCGACGATAAAACACCTCTCACCTGGACATCAGCGACATCGGAAGCCTTCAACGATTGCAAGGAGCAACTAGCGAACTGCGCTCTCCTAGCACATCCGGTCGCATCAGCTGAGCTCTCGCTTTGGGTGGACGCATCAAACACCGCAGCAGGAGCTGTTCTTCATCAGCTGGTCGATGGTTCACTAGAACCACTCGGCTTCTTCAGTAAAAAGTTCGACAAGGCCCAGCAGCGATACAGCACCTACGATCGCGAGCTGACGGCGATGTTTTTGGCTGTGAAACACTTTCGGCATTGGCTTGAGGGACGCCTTAGCCATGTCTATACAGATCACAAGCCAATAACGTTCGCGTTTCGCCAGAACGCGGACAAAGCATCGCCTCGGCAAGCCAGGCAGCTCGACTACATCGGCCAACATACGACCGATATACGACATGTCCAAGGGAGAGAGAACGTCACCGCTGATCTGCTTTCTCGCATCAACGCCTTAAATGCGAAGCCAATCATCGACTTCAACGCCCTCGCCAAGGATCAAGTGACCGACGAGGAATTGCAACGAGTGATTTCTGGCGAGTTAACCACGAGCCTGTCGCTAAAACGATTAGTACTTCCAGGCTACGAACATCCATTGTACTGCGACGAGCAAAATGGACACGTACGACCGTACATCACAACAGCCTTCAGAAGCCGCTTCCTTGAGGCCACGCATGGACTGCACCATCCAGGCGCACGTGCCACGGTCAGATTGATGACGTCAAGATTCGTCTGGCCGAGCATACGGAAAGATGCAGCCCTCTTCGCACGAAACTGCCTACAGTGTCAACGAACGAAAACGACACGACACACCAAGGCGCCCTTAGCACGCTTTCCAACGGCAACGAGCCGTTTTGCGCACATCAACATCGATCTGGTGGGACCGTTCCCGCCGAGCAACGGCAATCGTTACTGCCTGACCATCATCGACAGATTCACCCGATGGCCCGAGGCTATTCCGATACCAGATATGACAGCGCCAATCGTCGCCCAAGCGCTACTATCGAATTGGATAGCACGTTTCGGTGTACCCCAATTCATCACGACCGACCAGGGGCGACAATTCGAATCGACTCTCTTCGAAGAGCTTCTCCGAACGATCGGTACAGCGCACTTCCGAACCACCGCGTATCATCCACAAAGCAACGGGCTTGTGGAACGACTGCATCGAACGTTAAAAGCAGCCATCATGTGTTGCGACCCAGTCCACTGGACGACCCATCTACCGTTGATCCTTCTTGGATTAAGGACAGCAGTAAAGGACGACCTGGGAGCAGCACCAGCCGAACTCGTATATGGGACGACGCTCAGAATACCGGCTGAATTCGTCAGGGAATCAACGACACCTATCAGCGACCCGACTCCCGAATTCATAGTCAGCCTACGAAACGCGATGAAACGAATTCGCACGACTGACACCAACTGGCACGGACGACAACGAGTCTTCGTGCATCGTGATCTGGCTAACGCAACGCACGTTTTTATCCGCAACGACAGCATCCGACCATCGCTAACACCGCCATACCGAGGTCCATACGCCGTCGAGAGGCGAGACGCTAAATACTTCATCATCAACGTCAACGGAAAACCCACCGCAGTAAGCATCGATCGACTAAAACCGTGCTACCAAGCGGATTCCAGCGACGACACTTCAAGCGACGCTACCGCAGCCAGTCGCAGCGGCTCAACGAGCGACGAAGCAACGACCAGCCGCCCGACGACATCACCGTCACGACCGACACCAGCTACTAGGGATTCATCGCCGATCACCCGGTCTGGACGTCGCGTACATTTCCCTCTACGCTTCCGCTAGCCCGGCGATTCGGCTAGCAAGGGGGTTATGTAGCGTACATCGATCGTAACGACAAAAACGACAAAACTACTAGCGCCATCTATACGACGGAAATAGAATTCCTGGCGCGTCAACAACCGCTGGCCACACGCGCTGTCAGCTGTCAAGCGACACCCCGAACCTCAGGGTGACAAGGCGAACGATCGTCCTCTTTTCATCAAACGACTTC
>NC_071286.1:75231284-75346300 GCF_943735745.2 Anopheles bellator | reverse complement strand
CTGCATTTATCTGAGTAAAAATAAAAAATAGCAACATCAACGCTAAAGAAATCATTAAATTACCATTTAATGGGATTAGTAATGATGGCGTATCAAACGGTAAATCTTATCGCATCGTGTTTTAAGAAAATCGTTCTGAAAACTACGAAAAGGTGTAGTGCCGATTGCCTACATAACGGCGCTTTTAAACGCCAAACCGTACTTCAAATTATCCTATGGATGCAAACGGTTATATCAAAATGACGGTTATTCGTCATAGTTTAGCTCTTACAACCTTCAACGAATACTCCATAGGTATTCTTCGATAGGTGCCGGAGGCAATACGGATGTCCTTGCTTCACGTTTTGATTTAAAACGCGCATTTTTCTTCAAACAAATAATTGTCTTATGCATTGAAACCTCAACTACAGTTCCTGTAATCTTACCTCCAGTGCGGTCAGTATCACGCACGGATGCTGCAGATAGACGACGGTCGATTCATCGCTGTAACCACCGCACGGGAATCTGCTCAGCTGCTCGAGGTCGGCCGCTAGCGTGGTGGTGATCGGGACGGGCCGGGAAACGGGAAGCCACAAACGAATATTAATTACACTACCGGCCAGAGACCGCTGACTCTGCAGACTTACCCTTCAACCCCGACACCAGCACTCGAAACGGATGCTTATGACCGTAGGAGGCGAGATTGCCGCGGATGAGAATGTATGGCATCGAGGATCGGTTTCTGTCGGAACGGAAATATGCACATTAATGTTTCTGTTGCGGTTGGGAGTTTTGCGCATGTTAAATCGTAAATTTAACGCGCCGGTGTTAGTCGGTTGTTAAACGCGCTTCCAGTCTTCAGACGCCGGACAGGTTTATTTATAGAGACTGACCTAATGCAAATTGACGCGTAATTACGATGCAGCAACAGTAAACCCCATATCTAATCCAACGGTGTGTTTGGGGATTAAGTTTAAACAGTGCGAACAAATGCACCCGGGTTGGGCAGGCAGAGTTCGCGAACGTTTATTATTTGGAAAACTTACGCGAACGGCAAAACCCGGTAGCAATTACCCGATCCGGTAGGGACCGGCCGCTGTTTACGCTTCACCGTTTTCTGCCAGTGGCTCCCGATCGGCGCGCGGAGGTCAGGGATTTGTAAATATTTTATGCGAGCGACGTGCCAAAACAGACTGCCCTCGCGGGAAGAGCCAGAAAGCTTCCTGGAGATTGCTTTCTGGCTAATGGCCAGCCCCATGCTGGCATTTCTTTGCCTGTGGCACCCGTCAACTGAAGACACCTACTTTTGGTGTTATGAAACGCTTTTTATTTTGTGCCGTTGTCAGGGGAAAAAGAATTCTTCCGGGGTTCAGCAGATACCGGCCAGGCTCGGTAAGGGAACGTATGTTTTATGCCATTAGAATAAAAAGGAACCATAATATAAAGTGCGAAATCGTTGATGTAACACTTTCTTCGACTTCATGCCATTTGAACGTCGGACCGTGGACAGCTTGAAAATGCAGAATGAATTACCAAAAGAAAAGTATAACGGCAAATTAATCTTTCACCATTTCACAAAAAGAAAAATCCTTTCCGAGCAGAGGGCACATTCGGCACACGGCTGGGAATAATTCATTTTGTGGTCAAGATTTAATCAATTAATAAAATGCACCAGATCGAGAGTGTACCAGATCGAGGTGCAAACAAGGAAAGAAGTGAAAGAAACCATACCGGGTTTCCATTTGGCGCGAGTATTATATGCAAATTGCTCCGCCAATTCTTTCCGGTTGGCGGGCACGCGGCGGTATGGAGAGCGCGCGCCATTCCGAAAGTGCAGACCTTTTCGGTGTGCCTTCAATTTTAATTATTCACGCACTTGCTGGCCCGTAACCGGCGACCGGCAATGGTCCGACTGGAAGGGTTTGAAGTTTTACGAGATGCCTCTAGTTTTACGAGATGCGCGCCCGGACCTCGGCCGCAGAGCGGCGTAGGTTCTCACCAACCAAGGGATGATGTTCGCGGCTGACCACAAACGACTGCCCGCATACTGCCGTGTCCCGGTCCCGTTTGAAGCCGGGTAACGAATCCGACGGACTTGCGTGACGCGACCGCTCGGGGCCAGCTCGGTTGCCAGCTCCGTATTTACACAAGCTAAACATCTTTCCACTCCGCCGGTCGGCCCAAAACACTGCGCCGCCGTTTACTGCTGCTGCTGCCTTTTCTTGTAGCAAATGAATTCATTAACGTGATTACGTTTTTTCAAACAAAACAACATTAAACACCGTATAGGAGAGCGAAACCAACGGGTAGAGGTCCACACAGCCACAGACCTGCTGAAACAATGGACTCAGCCGTATTTCGTTCAC
Source organism: Anopheles bellator (assembly GCF_943735745.2). NCBI lineage: Eukaryota > Metazoa > Arthropoda > Insecta > Diptera > Culicidae > Anopheles > Anopheles bellator. Next base: position 75,343,955 of record NC_071286.1, on the reverse strand, counting down.
GAATTGTGCACGGCTCATTTTTGGATGATGGAAGCGAAAGCATGCGAAATTTGCTTCCCCCAGCCAGGGCCGTCGGTGTTCCGGCAGATTGTGTCGGTCCCGAACGTCGATATTGTTGATAGACTGGAGCTATTTCATAAACTAAGGGGAAATGATTACCAAAACGAGGTATTTATGAAGAGCAACTATGCATTCAAAAGCTATCGACACGAAATTCTATGCTCGGCCAAGAACAGGGAAAGCCCAGCAACACTGGCACCGGGTGGAGGGCTTAAGATGCTAAGCTACGATGGCCGACGTAGTCGCGGCTGCGTAACCGAAAGTGAAAACGACGACTCCGGAAGCGGTTGACCGACGGCCAGAGTTGGGCCCGCGGAGGTCAAATACCTGTCCCAGCATACCTGCGGCCTCCCTAGAAAGTTGACCGTTTGATACGAGTCGCCTGCTGCGATGTGCGTCACGCAAGAAGCCGAAAAGCAGAGAATGAACGCATTTTCTTCTTCTTTGCTGTTGCCTTTGATTACATTCCGACGGGTACGCGTTAGCTCTTTCGGTACGGTGCCCCTGCTGATCTCAGTGACCTATGCTTTTACGGGTTAGTTGAAGTCGAGGTAAGGATTTCGATGATAAAAAACAGTATTTCTCTACAAAATCTTATAAATCGTCGTTCACAGATACAGGGAGCAAACAGAAAAAGTAGAAGTCCGATTGGAGTCAGGTTCTGGAAATGGAAGAAGTGTTGGAATGAATTTTTTTTTTCGTTCATTCATATCCACAGAACATAACATTTGCTGCGTCGTGTCGCTATTCCCGCTAGACGGTTCCCGTGCCCGACACACCGGTTGCAGGCGAAAATTGTGCCGCTAAATATTTGATGACGGTGGCGCAATTGTCGAGAGCGTGTCAATATCAAAGGGCTCCCCGCGCAAGCGGAGACTGAGTAAATTCTCGTCCAGTAACACCAGCCCAGAAAAGGAAAACCTCCCGCCCGAGGGCCAAAGCAAACATTGGAGGTCTCGTTCGTGCCGGGAACAGCAGCAGGCTGTGTAAACGCTGCACACGAGGGGCTGCATTTCCAAGGAAACCGGCCAGTAGCAACAGTTGTAAACTAATCATCCCGGGAAGGTTGCTAGCCGCTGGTTCCTGGGCGGGCTCTCACATTCAAGGTGAACCTGTTTTCTGTGGCGTGGCTTTGAAAACGGTTTGAAATGCACCCATTTCGCCGGTCCGATCTAAGGGACCCGCTCCGGCGCTCTGACTCGGAAGTCGGAGCCGGCACGGTGCGTTATTTGCTGTCAACATTGTTTTATGTAACAGCGCATGTGGCGCCTCCGAATGGTGCGGGAAGGAAAATATGGCGAATTATTCAACAAACTCACGGAGGCGGGAGCCATACGAATTTCCCGCGGCCAACGCGGTGCGCTTCGTTTCTTCGTTGCTTTTTCTCCGTTCTCTTTCAGTTTCAGAGTTCCAGAATGCTTACTTGGTGCTGATGTCCTTGATGGAAATGGATCGTGGGTGCCGATGGACGGTGCTGCTGTTGGCTCGATGAAAAGTGTCTCCGCAATCCTTTGCTGGGCGTACAAAATTAGGCACAACAATAAAAATCCAGCCCCAAACCTGCACTCTCTCCCGTGCTCCTGCGAGCTCTCTTTCTCTCTAAGGACGAAATTCTACCGGACCGCCATCGCGATGGCGTTCGGGCGCATGGAACACGGAATCGACCCAGATTTGTCACACCAGACCATTTAGAGTGGCGCCGCAAGAGTTTTCACCGCGTGGTGGCACCGGAAGCAGCCCCGGACTCACTTGTGATCGGCCTCACCGAGAGAAAATGGAACGATATGAATGCCGCGCCGTAGAACGGAAGCAAATTGTATATGAAATGAGCACGCAGTTCGTGTTCCTTCGGTATGCTTTTCGATATTAGACACACAAACACACACGCAAAGACGCACTCGCGGTTAGTTCTTTTTCTTTTCTAAGCTGCTCTCTGGTGCCCACTGATGGAGGTAAGATTTTTTAAGATTCTTCAGCGACCATTGACTGCGCGCACGGCAAACTCAGGGCACTGCTGACCGCGGTGGCCAGATGATGAATGGCGTTCTAGAGAGACCTCCCGTGCTGGAGCCCGTACGCACTTTCTGCTCGTCCACCTTCCGCCCAACAAACGTCCGACGCGAACAACAGGTAAACAACGACTAACCTCAAAAACCTGTTCCGGTGGGTGGCTCTCCGATGAGCAGGTGCGAGAGCGATAGAGAGAGCGCGTCTGCAAAGTCCGGCGAGAGACCGCACGGAGGAGAGAACCGCGGTTTTGATTCAAACGTTCCGTCAGCCGTCCAAACAATCCGACGGGGGTTTGTTGAAGGTCGCTCCACGGAGCGCGACTGCCTCCGGAGAGAGCAAGCAAGGGTTGAAGCCGGTACCACTGTATGACGTTTCGGTGACAAGCTACACACGCCAAACAGGATGGTCAAAACCGACGACGAGGTGTGGCCTTCCAACCCCGACATAAAAAACGAAAGCTTAGCGCTAATCGGCAATCGACACGGATCCGCTTGAATTGCTGGCTCGGGAAGGATAATCGGCTGTTGCTTTGGGGCGAGATTTTGGGGTGTGAATAGAGTTGGTACACAGATTACATCGTGACATCATCATTTCGGTCCCCGATTCCCGGTTGTCGCCTCGATGGCTAGGGAAGCAACGTACTTCGAATGTTAGATACAATTAAACAAGGTCTCAGGGCAAATTACCTTCGCAATCGTTGTGCATTTCAGTCTTTGGCTGAAGCCCCACCGCCAGTGTATCGGATGCAGCAGAGGTCAGTCAACTGGCGCGAGCCGGTTCTCGTTTCTCCTGTTGCACTGCCCCTCGCTGATTCGCTTCTCATAATCATCAATCGGAACGAATCATCAATCGGTGATGCCTGATGGTACGCCCCGGGAGAGTACGGAGTGCGGAAGGTTCAATGAGATGAAAAATGCATATACATGCAACGGGAACACGTAAGGTTTTGCGGAGGCAGCAGCGCATCGTCAACTAACCGCGAAATCGTTTGATGGGGAAGCATTCCATCCGTAGCGTGGCGCGTCTTACATCATCCGCGCTTCCTGTAGGTCGTTCAGTAGTAAAACGAAAGTAAATAAAAAAAGTCCGACGTGAACAACGGGTAAACAACGACTAATCCTGTTCCGGTGTGTGGCTCTCGCGTTGAGAATCTCTCTCGGGGCCTGCACGAAGAATGAACCGCATGATTTGAACTATCCTTAATTGGTTTTGATTCAAACGGTTTGCTGTTTCATACTAAAAAGGAGAAAGAGGAAATGCAATACCCACAAGTTGTAAACTCAACAATGAATCCCTTTGGTTTGTTAGAAAAAAATTGTGTTTTTACCGTTACAAACCTTCAAATCGCTCGTCCACGGAAGTACGCAGCCAATGGCTGCGGGTGCATTCGATTCAGATCGCAGCGCCATCTATCCGTCAGAACCCTGAGGCACTGAAAAGAAGCTTCAAAAGACAACGAACAGCAACCGTTAACGATTTTCGAACTACCCGTCATCGTTCTTTTTACCAAGGGTTTGGAGAGCCAGAGCTCGTGTTGTGTTTTCATCTTTATTTTTATTGATTCTCTCCTATTTTTAATGGATCGTCTGATTTGTGTTTGACTTGTACACACCCATCACACCGCGTGTCCACCCACATTCGGTGCGTTTTACCGGCTTGCCCATCGTGTGCCTGCTTTGTGGCCGCTTTTGATGTCCTGTGTTCGGTCGGGTGGACAATACTGCTTCTTTTTGTAAATGGGAGTTGTGTTGCGGTGTGTTTTAGCAATCGTTTCAACTATGATACGGAGGATGCGTGTGGCATGTTGATCCAGACTGACTGTGAACGGCTCGTGTATTCGTGGTTTATCATCCGTTCGTTTACAACTCTATAGTCTCCTTTTATGTTATATTCACCAGAATTAGCTTGTTGGAAACGTACCGGAAAAAATGGATTTTGTCTAGCCGATAATACCACGTGTGCATCTCGTGCGACCACCGCCCAAAAATGGAATCGAGTCATCTGAATATTTGAATTTGATTGATTTTTACTCTCTGTTGTCTCCTTCTCGAAACTCATGATAAACATACACATACATACGAAGAGATACACTTAAGCAACGCCCCCGGACAGCTTAGAAACGGGCCGGCGTCCCTTCACAATCAGAGTACCTCCGGATCGGGGTCGGCCATGTGTTCCGTTCCCTCTATACAAACACAGACACATGAACGATGAGGGGACGCTGCTCCCCGTTTGCCACACACCCTAAAGTTGTATAATTCATTGTTTTCTTCTTCTGGTTGTATAATTCGTTTTTGTAATTCACACAAATTAAGAGCTTTATCTACTTGAACTACTATTCTTCCCTTTTGTTTTTGTTACATCTTGTTTTGGTTTTAGTTTATGCTTCACACAATTCATTAAACATTCACAGTACAGTCATCGTCGGGGTTTCTTCTCTACCGGTGGCCATAAACATAACACACGCTTCTGCTCCACCACCGTGTGCCTCCTCCTCGGTCCACAGGACTTATCACTATACAATATACTGATATAGAATTACATAACGTGGTGTGCTGCTGCGGGTTTATTAATCCGCTACGAATCGGTAAAGAAAATGCCCCGCGCGCGCATCGTTGATCGATGCCACGTGGTGTATGTGTTTCAATGTTTTTTTTTGGGGAAAAAGTTTGTTTGCTTGCTTGTTGTGGAGCCCCCCTTTCTGAACCTGGAGAACTCTCCGATCATGATTAAAGTTTAAAACGTTAACACCCAGAAGAAAACTGCTCGTACACATGTTTTTTGTTTGTCGAAAAAATTTACATACCAACCAACAACAACACGCGAAGGAAAACTGTGATCGAATATCGAAATTTGTTTCTCTCTTTTTCACTGCACTCCTCCGAAACTCCGCTTAGCGACACCATGCTTCAACGGCTCCATTCGCGTTTTCACGGAAACACATAAAGAGAGGTTTCAGAGGCCACACACAGCTCTGTCCTGGGGTGGCGGGGAGCGCTGGGATCTGAAACTAGTTGGTTCCGGAGATAAGAGAAAAGAGAGTTCTCAAAACACCTGTTGTTACTGTGTCGCGTGAACCGCGCTTTTGATTCCGTTCCACTCAGTTCCCACAGTTCGCGGGGTTCGGTATTTTTTCCAACGTGAATTTGTAGACTTTTCACTCTATTCTAGTTAATTTACTTACATCGCTAGGTAGTTGTTTTTCTTTATGTTGCACTGAATATCTAATGCTGATCGTCACAAGCCCACCGCACCGTGCACAGCTTCGCACGGATCGCGAGCGAGAGAGATCGACGACGGCAGGTCATTTACATCGCAAAACGATTTGCGCTCGTGCGGAGCTTTAAAAAAACTGCGGATCCCGTCCTCGGAGCAGGAAAACAAAAACGGAGAGATCGACGGACCGATTGAATGTTGGGAGAGGCGGTGCACACAGCACAGCACCGCTCCCCAGCAAACGGCAAGGAAGAACACTGATGTTAACAATTAGATTTAGAAGAGACTGAATTACACTACTAACAACGTTCCATTTGAATTCCCCACCAAAAAACATGGACAACAATGCACGATTAGTTAAAATTTTCCCAAACATAAAACAATGGAACCGAGCACACTGAGATACACATACACAGTGCCGCCGCCACCACCCGGTCCGGATGCTGGGGTCCGTCCGAAGGACAAATATGTTGCCTCCCTTCCTCTCACACAATATACCTTTTCTATGGCGAATCACTCTTACGGTATGACCGCCTATTTGGCCGCGTCCAAGGCTTCCGCGAACCCGCTTGTAAGGGTTAAGGGGATCATCCTGTGGGGGTGGGGGTTCTGTTTAACCATTCGATCATTGTTTGCAAACAATTGTCTACATTAAGTACCATTGTTCCGCGTTTCTGCGTCACTCGTTTTCGGCGTACAGTTTTGGCGATCACGTAAGCTTCTACATTGTTTCATCCTATCTAAAGAAGTCTTCGTTCGGTCCTCTGATCGCGTCGTCTTGCGCACCGTGCGCCGGGAGGGGAGAGAGAGAAAAGCTGGCCGAAGCGGAGTGGACCTGGAATGCTACGGTGGTACGGCACACCGTATCTAGCAGTAGTATCTCGACGTTCGTCTTCTAGATGTTCTTGTTCAGAATCGGTTCCTCTATTGTGTTGCTAAATGCTGGCGCTGCTGCATCGGTTAAGCCACGACTCTGCTGACGTATGCGATGGTAACGCGGGGTTCATGAACGAACTAAGTTTGCTCAACCCGACCAATTGGCCGTACCGGTTTGCCACGTTGCGGCCGGTATATTGCGGCGAAAATGGTATCGAAATATCCGACCCCCAGTTTTACCACCGGAATATGCCTGCCGTCAATTAAAAGGCCCGGCACACGCGAAAACCCGTGGCAAAACAATATTCCGAGCGGAAAAAGGCCAGTCAACAAGCAGCCTGGGTTGAGCGCAGTAATTTGCAAAATTAATTAAATTAACCTATCCGGGTGTACAACACGTGGAACAACCACCCAACGGGCGGATGGTGCCGGCCCTCTGTCGTTGCAGTGTTTCGCCCGCTCGTTTTTTTCCGTACGCTGGCTGGCGAGGTAAATTTGAAATTTAATTGATGGCTGTTGAACTCTTTCTTTGTGGTTTGATTTTTATCAGCCACCATTTGAACTCGGTAGAGGCTCGTGAACACAGCGACCACGTGGCTGACAGGCTGACGAGCTTTTCACTCACTCAAAGACCAGGACACGATATAACGCTCAAGCCAAGTGGGAAACGGGAATCAAAGTTTGGATACCGTAAAATATCGCCCGCCGTACGTCCACAAGAGGAGCCGCAAATAGCCCAGCACATAATCCCTGTTGATTGACTTGCAATACCTAGCACTTGCGTCTCCCATGCCTTAGTCTCTATTGTTTGTTTAGTGGTTTGTTTGTTAAATAGTTTGATAATTGAATTCGATTGACTCTACGGCGCCACACTATGGCTTATAATATGGCTTGTTTTGGGGCTTCATGTTTTTCCTGTTCTAAGTGATGCATCTCTCTTCTAATAATACTATTGCACAACGCGATTGCTGATGCTGATCTTAAAAAGAGGACTGATCACGGCGGGACCACGATCAGTCTCTGTGACTTTCTTTTCGAATAATTTTACTCTTTCTTTCTTTCGTTCTCTCTTTCTCTATCTGGCTGTCTCATGATGTTGCCGTGAGAACTAACGTCGTTTTGTATCTTGCTTACTCGCAGTAAATGTTGCCCAACTGTTCACTCATTTCGTACAACACATTTTACCAACGAAAAGGTGAAAGGGACCCCACGCGGCAGGTGGATGGATGTTGGAGTAAACGAAGCTAAAGCCGCGCACAGCACAAAAACTGGTGCGGTGGGCCAAAAAGTTCACAGGCATCCCGAGCGCGCCAGTACCGACGACACAGAGCCCACTCCTCGCTTGAAAGATACCCGGCCGTGACCCGAGAAACGTTCCCTACGCGGTTTGCAGCCGACATATTTGTTGCGCGCAAATGAACTCATCAATTACCTAAAATGAACATCTGCGCGCGAAAGTGTGCGGCAAGTGTGCGTCCCTAAACGGTCAAATGTACATATTTAACACGAAAAAAGTATATTTTACTAATGTAAGAAAATGAAATTCTTTTACTATCATACACACACCGCACATTCGTGTACGCGATGAAGTGCACGCAATTCGAAGGACCTCTGGTTGCTGGCCGGTTCGACAAAAGCTGTCTTTCGTTCCTGGCAAACTGCAACTTTCCTTCGCTGACACACACGCGCGTACAGGACGTACGGACATACGGAAACTTTAAAATGCCTCTTCTACCATTTGACCACCATTTGAGGCGGGATTTTCGAAGTTAATTGCTCGGTACGATATAAACGAATTAAAATAAAAGTTTCATAAGCAAAACGAAAACAATAAACCTCACCGGCCCGGATCCGTTCACTGCTGCGTGCTGCGAGCTCGCTTGCGGAACGCACGATCTTTCCCTTGCCGCTGGTTTTTTGTTTGGTTGTTGTGTGAAGCTTTGTGAAGACCTCTCCTCTGGCAACCACCCTCTCTCGCCTCTTGTCACTGTGTTTCTTCTCGGATTTCCCGTTTAGAGTTCCCCGCAGCAGCATACAGTGTGCGGGCTTCTGGGACTGTCGCATGCACAAACAGACACACATACACAGAGAACGAAGAAAGTGACACGTCCTTTGCCGCGAATAAAAACTTGCCAATAAGTAGCGCCGGTCGGTCGGTCGGTCGGTCGGTCGGTCGGTCGGGCGGGCAGATCGCACCCGTTCCAGGGCAGGAAGTGAAGTGAATGGGTTTTGCCCGAAACACGAACGCGTACGCGTAGTAGTTGCTGCTGGTGCCCTCTCCCTTGGCCGTCGTGTGCATCGGTTTCGCTTTTTACATGCCATCCGGAAGGTTGTTATCGTTGTGGTTGAAGCGTAGCGTTTCCTCGAAGATTAATCGTTTTAGCGTTTCCTTCGGCAGATCGTCCAGCTCCATCGCGATGCGGAACGGTTCCTCGGCAACGGGCTGGAGGGATGCAAATGAAATGAATGAAAATTGCAAATGATTAATGAGCTGCGGCTGGTGGTTGTGTGGCGTGCCAGTGGATACAAAAAGGAAATCCTTTTCTTCACCCGAACGGAACACACCACCCTTGGGTGCTCAACCTTACGATACTAATGACTCTCCCTTTCTCTGTCGCTGTGCGCTCGAGTAGAACGATCGCCCGATCGCCAATTTCCCGTTGCTGGCTCATCGGTAACTTTATTCTATTTCCTGAGAGAAATTCTAACAAAGCTCCGGATTAGTGGCGAACACAGGAAGTAGCAGCGCTACGGGGCCAAAAGTTGCCAATCCGGAAATGATTGCGAGTGTAGAGTGGTTCTTCAAAGTGCCTTCATAACAAATTGGCATTTTTCAATCATTCCTAGGTCTCTGCGCGAAGCTTTTGCGCTGGAGTCATGGACAGCATCATCGAACGGGCATATCTCAACCAGCATCCTTTCCGTCTACATCGCCAAAAGCTGGAATCGGCTTATTTTCCAGCAACAGCCGAAAACCAAAACAAAAGGAAAATCCTTTCTAATCCAAAGTTTTCCAATTTTAAATTAATTGCGAGGCGGTCAAGTGACACGAAGCATCTCTACAAAAAGGCACCGCTCCGCACGACCGTACGACGTTCGTGTACAAACGTTTGATGATTCCGGGCAACGGTAGCAGATCGCATCGGGAACGCAAAACGACACACAAAACAGTGTGTCCTTAAGGACATATTTCTCAGAAACGGTGTCGGCAGTCGAAAAAAAAAGTTACCACAAAGTTTTTGTCGGCTTCGCGTCGTGTGCAGAAGCGAATTGATTAATGTGCAAGAGATTGCCTCCCTCGGCGACCGAAGCCTGAATGGTTGGCCGAAGTTGCGTAACGAAATTGACAAAAGCGACTTCTTCACCTTGCTTTCAATCACCACGCGCTCCGTGCGGCGGCGGCTGAGGCTCCGCTCCGCTCCAAAAACACCACCCAAATGGGCGCGGGACCACGATGGTACGTAATTTTGGGGAACAAATTTTCCAACTCGGCACCTGAGGCCCAGGTGGGCCACCCCACCGGTCACCATTAGCTACAGACGCCGCTTGCCGTCCGCGGGAACCGACGCTGTGGGCTGCGCATTTAGAGCGTTGCGTGTCGAACTTGAATTACACTGCAAATTGGCCTCCATCGTACACTACGGAATGGGATTATCGTGAGCGAAAGAATCCACCACAATCAAGTTTCCACTCGTGACGGCTGCTGCTGCTGCTGTCGTCTTCCGGCTGGCCGGGCCCTTAAAATAGAATTAGCCTCACTTATGATGGAGGCAACACAATCGCTAACATTAATTGCTGCTTCAACGGAAAGCTCAAGATGCAGCTTCATCTCGCTTTCAGAGGCCCTAACAGGATTGTTGCTTATTCCTTCTTAGTACCAGAGGATTAGTTACTGCCAGCAGAAAGCTAGCAAAAACAGACCACTCGATGGCGATAGGCTGAGTTTGATTAATTATAATCTTCCGTTGGGATTGCCACTCAAGTGCAGCATCACGATTGAATGCAACTCGTTCACCGAGGCGGAAAACTTTTACCCCGTGAGCCTCACGATGATGGTCATCGGGGACCATTCTTGCGAGCCGAACGGATTCGGCTCCGATCAAACACTAGTGTGGCTGTGTCATGGCGTTTAGAACACCATTAACCGCATCGCTAACTGCTGCCACAAACATGCACACCCGTGTGACCGTCCATCAAACGCCCACGGACGGGACGGCTTCTTACCTCGTCCGCCGGATCGTAGTACTGCTCCAGATAGGGATGGGCCAGGGCATCCTCGACCGAGATGCGGTTGTGCGGATTGAAGGTCAGCATTTTGCCGAGCAGATCGAGCGCGTTCAGATCAGCGTTCGGGAAGAGGCGGGACCACGGGACCTTCGGCTTGTACGGCAGCGACTGTAGGTAGCTGCGGGCCTTCTCGTTGATGATGCACTCGAGATCCTCCTGCGACGGTGAACCCAGCACGCCCAGGATGTGATTTAGCTGATCCAGGTAGTGCTTGCCGGGGAAGATTGGCCGATTGCTCAGCATTTCCGCCAGTATGCAGCCGACCGACCAGATGTCAATCGATTTGGTGTAGCCCTGCAGACGAGCGCCAAATGCGTGTTGATTGAGCCGTGGAATTACACTCTCGAAGCTCGCGCGTCCCCGTTTTCCTTCCGACGCGTACTTACCTTAGAGTTGAGCATAATTTCCGGTGCCCGGTACCATCTGGTGGCCACGTACTCCGTGAGGAAGCCGGTGTGATCGTGCTCGGGATCGGCTACACGTGCAAGACCGAAATCACAAATCTGTTGGTACAAGAAATTAGCATTAGCGAAGCGAAAAGAATGAAGCACTAGGCGCCTCCATCGGCGCGTTCGTTACCTTTAAATCACATGTCGTATTCAGCAGCAGATTGCTAGGCTTCAGATCCCTGTGCAGCACGTTTGCCGAGTGAATGTACTTCAGGCCACGAAGTATTTGGTACAGGAAATAACAGATATGATCGTTACTTAGTCTCTGCAAAAGAGGAAACGAGAAGCAAAAAGTAACGGAATGAATCAGTAGCTCGGCGTTACGTGGAACGAGTGACGCGTGTCGCGTCGCAGGTCCTAGGCCAATCGAAACGACATTCGCAAGGCTTCCGATATGCATAGGTCTGCCGTGTCCCCAAAATAGGCCCCGCGTCGTGACGCCACCGAATGTAGCAATAATTTGCAATGTTATGCTATCCAAAAATAACACTCTGCAAACAGATAGGTGTGGCCCCGGAGAAACCTTCCGAATGTTGCACGCGGATTGCTTTATATGGACAAAATTTTGTAGCCGAGAGTCGCGAACACACAGCAAAGCTGCTGAAACACATTTCAACAGATTTAATATTATGACGAAGTAAATGGATTTCCATCTAAATTCAATTTCGAGTGTCTTGAGAGCTTACCGAGCGAGACGGATGTAGCGCGGCCCGCACAGCACGAGCCAACGATCCATCCGGTTGATCTGGTCCATTAGCCAGGCACTGCCAGCCGTATCCTACCGTATCGCCCCACGGCGAAAAAAAAAACCCGAACGTAGAAGGATGCGGATGCTATCAATAAATAATTAGTCCGTAGAATATGCCCATTTTCTTAGCAGCTCAACGGGCCCGAGGAGCCCCATCCGAAGGAACAGCACCGGTTGAAGGTTGAAATTCAACAAATACCCAGAAAACCGACCGACCTGGGACGCTTCGGGAGAAAAAGCTACCGACCCCGTGAGACAGACAACCGGTCTCCCCGCGCACGGCAGCACACAGTTCGGCAAACAATTTCACCTGAACTTCAGCCTTGTTCGGTCCGTCCGGGCTCTCTCTCTCGGTGACGTCCATTGAGTTAGGAGGAGCAATTTATGGCGACAGCCCCAGGATAAGGGTCATTTAATCAATCATCTCCGTTGAGGGGTGTGCTTTCGTGGTGCTGTGCGCGCCAGTGTTTGGGTGGGTGGCCATTTTGCTGAAAAAGGCAGACGATCGACGGGGCCAGAGACAGAACAGTCCGTTTTCGTCCCAGCACACGGTGCGCTCCTGTTTCAGAGGTTATGAAATCTTGAGAATGGTGCGCGCCCCTCGGGCAACAATCAACCGTCAATTGGGCCAAAAATTTGCATTGACGGTATGATAAATTGTGGTCCCCGACGCAGGATCGATACTGCAGCAGTAGAAGCGGTCCCGGTCAAGTCAGAAGCGGTTACGTTTCATTCACGCTGAAGGTTGCAATTGTTATGAGGGGGGCTTCGGAGTGGAGGTTATGGCGCTGGGCAACGACAAAAGCGTTCATTCATATTCATCTCGGAACGCAGAAGCATAAATCATAATGGACTGGGTGGGAGGGTTAAGTTGATTGGCAAACCGGAGCAGTTCATTTGTCGACAAAAATTCGACAAATTGATCCTTTTCGGGTACCATGATTTTGGACGATGCCTCGTCAATAGCTAGCCGAAGGCTGTTGGACGATAACAACCCATCCCGTAGTTACTCTATTGAGGACATAATACCACGAAATGACAATTGCAACCATTCTTGGTCAAGCTCTTTCTTAGAAATTGAACTCACTAAAAGAGATAATTGTTAGCGTGTAACAGACTATTGGACATTCGACGAAGAATTATGAATTGTCTTCTCGCGATTCGTTCCCGAGCAACATAACGAAGCTTCTAACGTAATTTCGGAAACCGCATTTTGCATGTATTTACTTCTGCGGTGTAACTTTCCGCGAAGAACCTCAATGAGTAACTGGGTCATGAATGAAACTGGTAGCTTGCTGGTGAGATAAACGAAATCCTTTGAAGAGGGAAACGAATTGGGATAATACACAGCCGAAGCGGACAACAACTCACCTGTGTTTTTAGCAGTTTGTATAGATCAGTCTCCATTAAGCACTGAACAATATATACATCTTTCATCTGCTCTATACTAGGCACCCGGAGGATATCTCTTATATCTATGATCTGCAAGTAAAGAAAAGAAGAGACAGGTTAAGGTTAGCAAAGCCGGAAAAACACGGACCCGCTGCGCCCGAAGTACGAACGAGTGCGAAGGTGAAAGTTAAATTAGACCATCGAGCAACATGGTGGTCCGCGTTGTTCGTGCCCCGCGCCACCGTTACATGATGCCAGAGGGCGGTCGCTTTTTGGAAGGCAAAAACAGGGATCTCTTTCTTCCGAGGAAAAGATCAACAAACAAAAGAGGAAACCCGGACGGTGGTACCCATCCCCGACGACGATGGTTCCCTTTCCCCGAACGGGGTGCGGTTCCGGTCCCGGCTGATTCGGTTTATTTTCCCGTCGCAGACGCCCGCCGGCAAGGGCTCGAACTGTAGCCCGAACTTTTTGTATCCAACCCCGTCCCCGTTCGCCGGCGGAAATTGGTGACCCAGGAAAACCCAAGCAACATTGCGCGCCTCAGGGCACAAGGAGCAAGTAAAAAATCGTGCCCCATCGAATGCCTGCAAATTCCGGCGAACTTTGGTTCCACTTTAATGCACTGTAAAGATGAAGAAATTTTGTTACCACACAGCCTCCACTATGACGGGTTTTAAAAATTTCCTGGACAGCGGGCAAATGACAGCAACCGCCCGGGAGCGTCGAGTGAGCTGTGTCCTTCGAATCGCCCTTGCTTTGTTGGTGAACGAAAATTAAAAACGAAACGAAGTCGTTCACGCTCAACAGGAAAGCTGCTCGGGAAGTGTCACCGCCGGACACACTCACCTACTCGGGGTAAGGGGTCCGACCAACCCGAACAGAGGTACCAATCACCAGAGCCAAAAGCACTCACTAGCTTTGGGCAGGTTTAAACGTTACCGTGGCAACGGCAAAGATATCTTCACAGCACACTTCGTAACTTCATCATCTATCACAAACGTGGCCGCGGGGCAAATAATTGCGTACGTACTCGCGCCAACCGACAGTGATGGCACGTCATTTATTTCATTTCTTAGACAGCATCGTCAGGATAACGTGTCAGCGCGCAGCAAAACGGTCGGCCCCTTCTAGCCCGGAACCGGGACCATCACCGCCGTGGGGTTCAATGTGAAGTTCACCGTGCACTACAAGCCTACAAGGCGCCAACACCGGAGATCATCTGCCGGTAGCATCCCTTCGGTCAGGACGAAAACTTTGCCAATCCCATAGGTTCACTTTTCGGGCGGTCGTGCTGTTGATCGAACTCCGCCGCGCCAGGGTGATGATTGAGCTGTTTGGTCGGTCGTCGGTCGGTACGATAACATCCACGCACGGCTGGTGCCCTCTTGGGTTAACACAATCAACCATGATCCTGTTCTTACTCTGCACACGAGAAAATGACGCCTCATTACGCCAAATCATCGTTTGCTTTCGTGCCCGGAGAAATCCGTTCCGTCCGTTGGGGTGTGCGTTCCCCTGTCTCTGGAATCAACGGGGATTACAAATGCAATCAATTTACCACCATCCGTTTGGTACCTTTCGGCAAAAGACTGCCAAGACTGCCTGCCAGCATGTGGATGTGCTACATTTTTCTTGTGGCACAGACGAGATTTACTCCGCCAGCCGGGGCCGATCAAAGAACACGTTGAATGCGATGGTGAGTTTTGAAAGAGAAACTGTCGCATCACCCAGTGAGAATGAAGCGAACATGAACCGGCGCCCCATCGAAGGTGAGAGCATGCTTATCGCCCGATGAGATTTTAATACTCTGTCAATTAATCCAATCCACAGTGCGGCGAGAGCGTTCCGAGATTAGAGCTACACCTCGGTTAGAGGTAGCGAGAGCCACTTTAAATTTTGCATTTCAATGGAATTTCGCTCAGCAATCCACTTTTTGTCTAAACTCTATAAAGCAGTTGACCCGGTACAATCACATAACCACTTGTAAGAGGTCCAAAAAATGTAAAGGAGTTGTGTACTTACAATGGACAATGCAAGGCAATTTTTTGGAGAGAAAACAGACCTGTTTAGTAAATCGTTAGGCTCACTCGCTTCACTTCATGTGATTCAGCATTGTTTCAAAATTTTAAAATATTGTAGTAACAGAATTTACAAAAAGTTAAGCTTAAAGCAGTATCGAGACAGCGCGACACGCCACGCCAACTCGACGTGGATTAAACACTGCACTACCCTGTATCGGAGCTTTCTTACCGTACCGTGTTAATTTGCACCTCCCACCTGTGGGGGCCATTCATGACCTTCATTTTTACAGCGTTCCCGCGTGGGGGTGGAATGTGTGAGAAAAAAAAACCGCGGAGATTAGAATCTTATCACGCCACGTGACCGTTTCGCAACTCGGCCGCCGTCCGCCCCATGACGCGCGCCTTTGCTGCCTCTCCTGAGACAATGAGCAACGCGAGACGGGAAGAATGCCTAGCCAATGAGTCAGATTCAAGTGGCCCCACGACGATGCACAAACACTCCAGCAGGATGAGAGCAGGTCTATCTTCGCCGGACGGTGATGTCAGCCCGGCCTGAACCGGGCGGGGGGCCAGTGTGGAAAAGCATGACCAACACCCAGACCACAAACCACTCGGCTGTCGCGAGTGGGCGTACGGCGCGCAGTGGGATTAATTTCATTAAAATCCCCGCAGCGAGCAGAAAATAATGGCGCTGTGAGTGTGTCTGTGTGTGTGTGTTTTAGGCCAAGCGCCAACAACAATCCTTTATAGATAACACACAATGGAGCACCGGTGGCCCACTGGGGGGTTGTTGGAGGCCGGCTCTGCCCGTCGCACTGACTGCCTCGGAAGGCGCCGTGTGCGCCTGCTCGAAGAAACCATTTCTCCGAACGATGACGATAACGACGACGTCGTTGGCCGGTTGCGGTCGAGCTACGGACGAAATCTCAAGAGTACCTCGCCCAGAGACTTAATCACCGAAACATACTTTTACTTCGCCCGGCTGCCCGATTTTAAACCGGGCGCGTCACGGGTCAGTGCTGGACGGAAAGCTCGGAATGGATCGAACACCCTTCGGGGGCATCTAGAGCAGGGCTGTGGTCCGATGTCATTTATCTCGTGACAAGCTTGAGACCGTTGGTCGCTGGTCCCCGGTCGGAGCCGGTCACTTGATGGACAACTGTCGGAAACGGCTGGAGAAGCGTCTCCAAGCTTCCGGGGCCACAAGAGGAAGGGGGCTGCACCCTGCGGGCAGGCGCGGCCGGTAGGGTGTTGCTTTTCCCGGAAACATATTATCATTTTTACCGCCCCGGCGGCTGAAAACAGTAAAAAAGGCACACGAGCGAGGCTCAGAAATCGGACCAAGAAGATGGTGGGGCATGCCGCCATCGCCTTTCTCTCTCTCTCTCTCTCTTTTTCGGCCAGACGCGCACGGGGAGTGAGTGAAAAAAGAAGGAACTGGAACCTCCAAACCGCGGCGCTCGTGACAGCGCAATGGCAGATGTCTTTGTCGAGGAAACGTGACACAGGCCGAGGGACGAACGATTTTAGGTTGATTAGTCTCAGGCACGGATGGGGCCCAAGATGCCGACGGTGACGAGGATACGATGGGGCGCGGCTACGGGTGCTGATTTAGTGAGCTGTGTGTTTTCTTGTTGTTTCATTTTGTCCTACTTATGCACAAGGTGACGGTATTTTTCCAACCTAAAAATGCTCAACATTGATTGCTGTTCTCAACAAAAACAACCTCAAAATCGGAAAGTCGCTTCCTCGGGGCGCACAAAAAGGACCACGAGATGCGGAAATTGATTCAAACTTAGCGTGAAGCCCAAGAAAAACAGAACCGTCTCCGATGGACCACGAACGCGCGCCATTAACGGATTTTCTTTTCTCCAACCCCCGCGAGACGTCGCTGGCTGACGGATGGGCTGCCGACCATTATCCCGAGGAGCGCAGCGAAAGGAGCAGCAAAAGCCCCAGCAGCAAAAGATATTCGGTCAATTAGAGCGCCTCAGTGCCCGGCCGTCCCGCGATCGTCATGTTTGAGATGTGTTTTAAACAGCACCATTGAGCTAGAAGTCCAGCACACCAATCCAAGTGCTTCTCGATTGCGCGCTGTGTAAATGTCAGCCCAATTTTGGTTCCCCACTTTCACACGCCGAAAAATGCCGCAACAAAAAAATAGGAAGGACTTCAAACTGTGTCGCTTCTGTTGCCGCTTCCGACATGACACGGACTTGCCCCAGAACAACCGTAACGGGAAAAAGAATCCCGAAATGTAAACAAGGGTCGCGAAGGAGCGTCCCTGGGACACGCCGCTTTCCCGAGATCTCAGGGTTCGGCGAGTTGCGCGTAAATGGAACGTAAACAACCTGTTTAACAACGGGGGGCCTGCTGTGCAGCAGAAAACGTATGACAAGTACTTGACATTTTGAACTGGCAGTTTACGGGCAGACAATACGCTTGTTTGGTGTGTTAAAGTTCTCTTTCTATCAGGGAGCAGTGTTGGTGATGAAATGTGCCGTTTATTGTACCTACGAAGAAGTAAATCTGTTCGTCAAGGATGTGTTTTAGGAATTACTCGTTTAAAAGTTACGACCAAGTGGACAACGGAAGGATTTGGCACAACTGAAGGTTCTCTTCACAGCTGAAGAGGTAGCCCAAGAAGTCAACATTCCACTGGCATCAGCTTGAAGGGTTGATGATGTTTTGGAGATGGGGCGTGTCTCAAAGCATGCCATGGTCGAACAGAGCTGCTGCCAGCCACCTGAAGTGTGATGGATTTTTTTGACACTAAACTCGACCAGAAAGCGATCGAATAAGCGGCATTATTCACTAAGCACGGTGACTACTTGTTGAGCAAATGGTCGCTTCGAGGAACGAATCAATACTTAGAAGAATTACAATCAGTTGACTCTTTGTCATTTTACGGACAGCTTTAAGAATAATTCGGTTTATCGCTGAACAACTTTACAAAGCCATTTTTGGATTTCATAGGTGGTGCATCAAAGACTGCCTTGTTTGGCGTTTGCCATGAATACTCACTTTCTGTATCAATTTCTTATCGTCCGTGAAAACACGATTTGCGATACGTTTCAATACGTGCACTGATGGTCAATTTCACTTATTCGGTCAACATTTTCATTCGGTAAACCGTTTCCGACCTTAATCCGATTCAGTGAAAAAGCATGGCGTATTCCTTTAATTATTTCAGTAATTTTTAAATTAGGAAAACTGCACTACGGACGAATTCGACAATTCGACTGTGTTTACTAAGAGTCGAACGTCGCCTTGGCAACATACTGAAGCCTACTCCCATCGGGCACCAATCACCGAACAGACTTTGACATGGTCCCAAATATAACGTGCCCTTGCGAAGGCGTAAAATAATAAATGTTGTTAATTGTTTTAAATTAAGTCAAAATTAAAACAGTGCCTAGCGCGTCTGAGACAAATTATTCCAATTATCGAACCATCGGACCCACATTAACACCTCCTTTGCGTCGCGCCTTTGATGCTTCGGTCGCGCATTTCGCTTTTCAAAGACCTTTTTCTCTCGGGGACCCAGAGCCCACGTGGGAACCTCGCGGTCGCGGAAAACACGCCGGAAACCCTATCAGTAAGCAATTTATCACCACTTCCTTCCGTTGTATGTTGTGGGGCAGGGCATCGGCGGACGACGTGTTGTGGCTTCTTAATTTCGGCCGGTCTGAGCAAGGAGCTAGGGGCGGACCCTTGTCTAGCTCGGCTCCGGCTCGGCGCCAGTACTTACGTTTTCATGTTTGAATCTGGTGAGAATTTTGATCTCCCGCAGCGTTCGCTGACAGTAGGTCTGGTGCTCGAAGGGCGAGATCTTTTTGATGGCAACTTTGGTCTTCGTGACGGTGTCCACCGCGGAGCTGCGAATGAATGGAAGCAGAAAGAAACGGCTGACGGTTAAGAGAAACTCATGCGCGGAAGTCGGTAGACATGGAGCTGGGGCTGACAGACAGACTGATGCGGAATAGTTTTAAAACAAAGCTTTCATCAGTCGGCTAACTTTCCGCCTCGGGGGAGAGCCGAGCATGATATTATACTTTCATCCCAGCCTCCGCCCCAACCGGATTGCGTGGGATCCGAGGAGACGGACACTGCAAGTTGTTGGAATAAGAATGGGAAAAAACGACATTCAAGGCGTGAATAAAGCTTCGCATGCGGACAAGACGGGGAAAAGTTCGTTTAGTGAATGGAAAGAGAGAGAGCGACCCGTTTTAATATATCGCTTCCCGCTGGTTGACGGCTAAAAATAAAGCTTTCCCACACGAAATCTATAATACAACCGGAACACATCACATTCCTGACACATCGTGGCCACCCCGAGAACTTATTAGCCGTGTGTGCACGTGTGCTGCTATCGGCGCGGGGAGTCGTCGAAACTTTGTCCGCCAAAACGTGTCCCAAAAACTTGTGCACGCTTACGGCACGATAAAATGGCACCTTTTCTTCGCACCCCGGAAGCTACACCACCACAGGGAGCCCGGCTTATAGAAAGGACCAAGTTTGCCAGAGGGAGGATGAGAATGTGGTGAGGTAGCGGCCGGGAGAAGAAACCCCTGGCCCGGTGAACCATGAAGTTTCTTGCCCCCAAACACCGAAACAAAACGCTTATCTCGAGAACGAGAGCAACGTCCGCTGCCTTCCTGGCAAATTAGCTATGCGTCCGTTGCTAATGATCCTAAACCGTGTTTGTGTCAGAAATAACGAGCAGGAACTGAGGTTCAGAGCCTGCAAAAGCGAGTGTTGGGCAAATATAGCCCGGTTCGCGACGGGTCTCTACATACGTTTTCCGGGCTCGCCACTTAAACCGGAAAAACGGGGCCTGGCCCGACCAGGGAACCTCCTCACTGGGCGAATGGATGTGTCGATGGCTCGGAACGATTTGCCCGGCTGGCTGACGATAAATCATGCAATCCAATTCTACTGCTCCCCGTGAGTGAGATGTGCGGTTAACCGTGAACAGGGCGCGGGCACAGAGTTCCTCCTTATCAAAAACACCGGGAAGGCGTCCGTCCTCGTGCCCGTTGGGGATGTCCATTTTATTCAACCGCTCCTGTGACACACGTCCGTTGTAATCAAATGATAAATGACGGGCGCCTGTCGTGGCGTGGTGAAATGGTCGGACCACCACCAAATGGCCACCATTTATAGGCGGAAAAATAATTCATAACACATACCACAGCAATGCCTGGCGCCAATGGGGCGCGCGT
Organism: Anopheles bellator; assembly: GCF_943735745.2. Lineage (NCBI taxonomy): Eukaryota > Metazoa > Arthropoda > Insecta > Diptera > Culicidae > Anopheles > Anopheles bellator. Next base: position 75,323,668 of record NC_071286.1, on the reverse strand, counting down.
TCGGCTCGATTATGAATACCCGAAGATGAGCGGAGTCTTACAGAAGCAGGATCAGCAGGATCACTGCTAACGATGACGTAGCCCCTTCCATCAGTGACGGAGAAGGGAAATAATAGGTCTTCCTGTTGCAGCACCTTGCCGAGTTCCTTTCGAATACTAATTTCGGAGGCAAAATCAAGTTCGGCAACCAATTTCTTGTACATGCTTTGAATTATATGAGCCCCACGTGAGCCGTGATTTGGGCAACACGACGGCTCGACGGAAACTTCCACTGTTTCCGGGAACTCACCACGGTGGCCCACTGGTTCCTCCGTGAAGCGAACATGTTCCCGGGAGAGTTCCACAAAAGTTCAAAGCATCCGAGATGATTTCGGCTTCACCGTCCGGACCCGACTCCCTTCCCGGAACGCACACGCCCGGCAAATGATTGACGTAATAAATGTGATTCTCGTTCAATGCGGCCATGCGACTGTTCCGGCACATCGCCGATAGTTCGTGTGCGGGGCAGTTATTGGAAAAGTGTCGAAGAAAATTGATGAGCGAAGCGAGACAGAGAGTGGACATTTGGGGGAAATGAGCTTTTTGCGATCAGTTGAATGATAAATCTCGACAATGGTGAGGGGACCACCTAAAAGAAACATTTATGTTCCGCATCATTTTAGGTCCATTTCATCAACTCTGGTTGCCTCGAACGTGCCCCGTCGTGCGAGGTTTTTTTTAACATAGTTAACCGAAGGGTTGAAGAAAACCAGCCCAGCTTTTCATGGGGTGGCGGTACCAACACATGCGTCGAACATTTTGTTCGCAAACAACGGCCGTCTTGAAGGGCCATCCTGGCACCGGAAATGATCGACTGATCGCGCCGTGGAAGAAAAACCACATGAAACGCACGAACGCATGGGAAGTTCCTTGCTCCTTCCTGGATGGACCCACCAATAAGGCGCTTCACTGCCGCTGTTGTTGTTGTTTTCGTTGCTGCTGTGGTGCGCTGATGTAATTTCATTTTGGGCCCCCCGGAGAGAGTGTCGGTGACGAAAAACAGGCACCGGAGGCTGCGTGAAACGAAACAAGAAAACGTTCACCATCATCGGAACCGAAGCATATTAAAAATCTCACACGCTTTCGGGCACACACAAGCATGCAGTTCCGGACGGGCAATTGGAAGCCTTTCCGATCCGGATCACAGCATCCGGAAGCTAAGCGCCACAAGCGTTGAATTATTCAACATAAGTCCGACTTCCGACAGCGAATGGAAAAACGGGACGCGATGGAGACGCCTGGTGGCGCATGGTGAATGTTGTCAGTCATTCGACGGATGATAATGTTGGAAATTGATTTTCCTGTGCGAAGCGAAAGTTTTGCCCGACCGAAACCCGGTGTCCGTCCCTTGTCTCTCGGTGGCGGTGCCCCGATGGGGAAAGTTTAACAAAAAGCGGGGCCCTTTTTGCGAATGGACGAGCGCCACGTTTCGGAGGATGCTTTTTTTACCAGCAAAAGCAACCCCAGCCGCGGGTTGTTGGCTGGTTGGCTTCTTATATTTACTGCGTGCCAAGGGACAGGCACGTTGCGTCCACGGTAGTGGTACGTGTTTCGCGATATTCCCCAAAAGCCGAAGCCATCTTTTCTGTCTTCTCGGAAGCAAGGAGAGCGAGCTGCGGTCTTCGGGGAATCTTTTCGTTAGCAGATTCGTTAACGATAACATAAACACTAACTTTACACAACTTTGCCTACCCGTGACGTGGCCCCCAGTCGTAAGGCCGTCGAAGGGAACAAAACACGATGGAAAGGTCCGTATGTTTGTTTTCGACAATGGCAAGGCGCACTAGAAACACACTGTTAACCACCGATCAGAACGGGGTTTACGGACAGTTTCGCACGCAAACCAAATTTAAGCACCACCAAGCTAGCTGCCTTGTAGGTTCAAAATTTGGTTACACATATGGATAGCAGATGGAGGGCCCCATTCGGATGTTAACTCTAAAAGCATAAAATTCAACAGCAAAAAATGTAAATCATAACACCTCGTCCATCCCAATGCCGCGTCCGGGTTTAACGCTAAACAGCGCGCCCCGATAAAAGCTAAGACAGATTTTGATAGGCCCCTCATAAATCTGCGCTGCGTTGCAAGTCTTGTGTATCGGGCACGCATGTTGCTTCACATTCGGGATTACATGCGGGATTTAAAGCATCGCGTCACACGTGGCCCATAGCTAAAGTGCTTTTCGCCGTAATAATCACAGGGGCGATAATAAGGTCACATCACACGCCACGCCCCTAATGGACGGCGGATGGCGTTGTACCTGTTGCTCTGGTCACAACTCTCTGGAAGCTCTACTTTCCACTACCGGACCGACGACGACGACGGCAACGGCCAAAGGTGGTCTCATAAAGCAGTGCTTCCCGATGCTTCGGAAAGCGTTTCCGCATCTCTGTACCATTAAACATTAAAGTCCGTGCGCGGCCGTCCGTCCAAGCTCGCTGCGGGCGGCCCCTCTGGAGAAATGCGAAAAATTCATCAAGAATTATTGGCCGCGGGGATATGCTCGACGGACGATGCTCGCTTGCTGTTGCTTGGTCTGGTTCCGCTGTTAATGCGGACTGTTCCAAAGACACACCACCCCGTTGTTGGAGGACGATGAATGTTGGGTGAGCGCATGCGCCGGCATCCGGGGATCACTTTGCAGGCTTGGCCTCGTCCTCGTCAGGGGCTACCTTTTTCAAGTGCCGGCGATACGGTCTGATGGCAATTCCGAAAAAAGGTGCCAGGACATCGCCTGACCGGGCGACAATCGTCTCCCCCCCCCAGTGGGACTAAAGAGGACACATCAATCAAATATTGGAATACGAATCGAGCACAAACTAATCGGTACCGAGCGCGCTGTCCGGGCGAAGTGCACCGCGAACCAGAGAAAAATACGTAGAAACTGAAGCGTGGCCGGCGGAGGCTTCCATGCTGGGTGCCGGGTACTGGTGATGCTGTCAAGAGCAGCGGCGGACCAGCGGGCGGGCCATCGTCGGGATGTAATCAAAGTTTATAGAGTGGAACAAATTAAAAGCTAATATGTGACCAGCAACGGCTGAAGGACCACCAGCATTCCTTGGCTTTTCGCTGTCGGTGCTGCTCCATTTTCACGGCGGACCGAGGTCATGCAATTAGATTCATTTGCAATGTGGCTCTCGGAGTGCCTCATGGCAATGGACGATCGATCGATGAATGAGTGAAGCACCGATAACAAGTGGACGCTAACTATTCAACAGAAGTGAAAAGAATTCAATTTCAAGCGTCGAAGTCAACAGAGCGCCAAGGCAAATCGAATAACTCAGGCGTAATTATATCCAACGCTTTTGATAAATGACAGACCTTCGTTACTTTTTACAAGCCATTCAATTGTGTTTGTGATGCCCTTAGAAACAACCATCAGCATTTCATGGTGTACCACTACCTTCCAATCCGACCCCAATCAACAGTTCAATATTAAAAGGTGATCCAATAAAATAAAATTAGATCAATGTAAAGCTTTTACAAGACTTAAGTGGCAAGTTTGGATACGCTACTGGGCAGCGCAGTACCTATAGAAGATTGATTCTAAATCGATGAGCAGAGCGAGCACTTTCTGAATTAAATATATTCCTATCGTGCGATGAGCGTTCAAAACAATTACCGTTTTCATTTTCTCATCTCATGCTCCCTTTTCCGAATTTTATTTGATTCTGAGCAGCGAACCTAATCCATATGTTACCATAAAAACAAGCTTCATTGGATGAAACACATGATAGTGAACAGAGCGTCCCGTGTGTCTGCGGCAGAACGTAAACGACGATGGTTAATCTCACGCTTTTATCCACTTTTCCCGACCGGCCCCGACTGGCACACACGGCCACACATTATCGATTTAGTGCCTAATTTTTCCGTTCACCAAAATAATGCATGAAAGCCGCGCGGGCTCCGCACCACTGAGAGGGAAAACATTGATAACAAAGAACCATAAAAGACGAGCCGGCTTCACAACCCGCTTAGCCTCTGCTCTTATACGATACGATAACGAATGATACCGGCATTCGGTACGGTAAACAGCGGTTCGCTAATGCTCGACGAAGGCCGCATCATGATGATGGCGTGGCCACAATTCATCAATCGATCCTTCGCGCCGGTGTACTTATGCTGTACAGGCATTGAAGTCACGGGATGGCGCGATCGAACGAACGCCCTACGTATAGAGCCCATCCCGACCCGGGACGGATGGATGAATGGATGATGGAACACACAATAGAGGCCGGCGTCGTGTGATGATGAGTTGGGCACGGGGTCCTCGGCCCCTCCCATTAGGATGCTGCTGCTTGACGGGAATCTGGGGCCGCCAAAGTTTTCGTCAATTCACCATGGCAAAGCACACAGCGCAGGGCCAGACGCCGCTAATGCCGAGGGCTTAAAACTCTTTGTCTTTCATGGGGCTCACACGCGCGCGTCTTTTTATCTTCCACCGGGCTAATGTTTCTTTGCGAACTGCGAAACTTTTCGTTCCACAAAGAATCGGGGCCCCCCCAAGCAAAAAATAAGCAATGTATTCTTTTTTTCGATGCTACCATCCGATCACATTATGCAGTATGTGTCATTTGGGCACGAGTTTCGAACGGAGCGCGATTCGCGCGCACCCAATAAATGACAGTTTAAAACCAATTTATTGCGAAAAAAACGGACGCTTTTAATATTTTGCAACACATTATAAGCTCGCCGTGCGCGAAACGATGCAAAACGTGAAGCCGAACCGTGCCATACGTTGGAGCCAATTTATGATGCACCAATAGTGTGATGCAGTGTGGAACGCATTAAACTTTATGGAGCATGAATATGCGACTCATAAATACTCTGTTTATATCGTTTGTAACAAAGCGCACAATGCGTTGGACTGACACAGCCGAATATGCAATCTGTTGCAATCGAGGAAAAATGTAGGGCGCAGGATTTAATAGGGAACTGCAGTGTTTTATTTCGAGAAACTACACCTACCACCGAAGCCGAGGGAGCTATACTTGTGGCTTCTGTGATCAATCGATGATTTTTTCCAGTTTTATACAACTATCAGTTTATCGGTTTAGTATCGATGCCTGGGGAATGAAAAAGGCGAGGCCATTCCGTCCAAAAGGCAATCGACAACAATCGATCAAAATGAACCATCAAAAAGGCGCCATCGTCGCCATGTGTTGACGCAAGGACGGCCAATTAAACGGTAAAGTGTGCGCTGTTCATTGGATATTATCCTACCACGTGCCTCACATTTCAACCAGTGATGGGGGCTTGGGCTGATCGATCAGACACGTACTCCACGGCCTCCAAGACAGCCTCCGCCGGTCTCGGGATCATCCGAATAGCAATTTATTCGAAGCAAACTCAAAATGGTTGAATATGATGGAAAGTATTCGGGAACCAGAGATCATTATTCAGCGGCGCATGTCTGTTCCGCAAAACAAGAACTTCCTTCCCATTCTTCCACCAGGGACTACGGACGGCCACTGCGCCGTCACGGGCAGGCAGCAAATAGGTTTACGATAATACCATTTGCATAGGAAAACGTGTGTTCCACGCCGATCCGGCGCGGCACTCCGAATGGACTTAATTGAATTGCCTGTCGGCCAACCGGCCAAAACGAAAAATGGAGGCTCGAATAACACACCCACCAAACGAGGAAAGCCGCCCGGTGGGCCATGGCAGGCAAATGATGAAAATATCAATTTCGACACCCACCAAGCCGGCCGGTCGGCCACCACCAGGGAACCCCCCGGTGGCCCCAAACGCGAAAAGGATACCATTTGCGCCGCGCGCCACTCCTCAAATATCCATTAACCGAAGAGCAAATTGAGACAATTTTTGAATTTTTATAAACTGAGCCCCACCCAGGGCGACGGGGGGGTGTCATGGCCGCGAGAGAGATTGTTCCGCGAAAACGTCAAGTGGCGACAGGTGGACGGGGCTAACGAGAGGGCTCGTGAGGGTTGCCAAGCCCTGGACTGGCAGCGCGAGTGTTCTACGAAACCCGGAGAGGCCCAGCCCGTGAAACGTGAATCTCAATTCCGCTGTAATTAATATCTTATGAGGCACGCGCCCAAGCACCTTGCCCTCTTCTCGTGTGCCACTGTACTTCTTGATGCTCCGAAACGCGCCGTTTTGCACTCTCGCGTTACAACAAGGTAGGCAGGAGCGGCCACACCTCGAGAGCTTTCAGAGTTTACCCTCCACTCGTGTGCGTGGTGGGCCTTTAACCTGACCCTGTGTGCCCGACCGACATCCACAGTACACTGTGGCATTGTTCCTGTTGGGTTGTTGGCGGACCTCGCAGGACCTTTTTCCTACGCCCTCACGACACAAATTTATATGCAACTCCGCACTGGCTCCGGCCCCATACGGCATGAAATGGGCTCGCTTTCGCTGAAGGGTCGTTTCTGGAAACCGAAAAAATAGAAATAATTGCACCACAGATTTCTGGGTGCCACGTCGTTTATTAAGTCAAACGATTTCTTTCCCGGGCGCCATTGCTTCGGTGAACGTGTTTTTTTATTGTACCTTTAAAATGAAACCGCGGAGCGTGGAGTCGAATTTCGCCTTTGTCGGTTTTGGTTCCGCGGCGTACGGGGCAAATAGATTTTGATGAAAATCTGTTGCGGTGGTTGCGGTTTTCCCACTGGCGGGTTGAGAAACCGATCCGTAACCGTTCGCGACGACGCCGAGACCGACCGATAACGATGGCAACCGGCGGTTCGGGATTGGCACGGGAAAGTGCAATTTCACCGCCGCACGGAGAGTGAAGCCCTGAGCGAGGGCCAAGATTTGGTACGTGATTGGAAAAGGATTTGCCCGAAAAGATGGCGGTGCACCAGAATCGGAGCTCGGGAAAGGATAATATTCCCCCGGGGGGTCTGCGTTCTGTGGAGGCCGTGCAGCAGTTGGGGTGGACAAGGAAGCACCCCGGAAATGCTGTACACATCCCGGGAATCCAACCCATCTGAGCAGGGAGCAGAGATCTTTCCGGATTACTTCTTTTCATTGTTGCCAATCTCATCTCGGAGCATGGCGGAGGTGGCCATCATGGAAAACCGGCTGAATTAAATCGAAAATGCAATGCATATTAAAATGTTGAACACTCAGCGATACTGGGCGGCTCAACTGGAACAGATTTGACATTTTTAAACTGCAGGGAAAATGAGAAAAAGACGAATCGGATCTTCGCCGTACGTTGGTCCAGCCTATGTTCCAGCCCGTGCAGTGGTGTTAACTGCGGACAGACAGTGCGGCAAGGCGCAGCGCCGTGACCCGCCGGTTGATGGAGGCATAAATCGTGAGCCAACATGGATCCGAACGTCCCGTACGTGCCCTGTCCGATGGGGCATCCTTCTTGTCTGGCTTCGTTGTACTTTTTTTTTACGTTGGCCACCGTTCCTGACAGATGCTCGCAGCAAGAGAAACCACGCACGCCCGGCTCGGTGTTTGTATTCGGCTCACTCCGGGGCTCGCTTGTTGCTTCGGACGTGCTCACATTCGGCCACCCCGAGGATCGACCATCTGTGGCGCCGGCCGATGCAGTGTGTCACCGCAAACAGCGGCCCATAAACGGATTAAATTCGATCTCCTCCACACATCCGCTGTGTGCCGTCTACAGCCCGGATTCCGGGGGTTGGGCCTGGAATGGCATCACATTACCCCAGAGGAGAGCCACCACGACAGCAAGAGGGCACACACAGCAGTCCCACCCAGAGCGATATTTGAACCTCGGGGGCTCTCGGGGCCACGAAGAACACACACCAGAGCAGTTCACTGTATTGATCCTGGGCGGCAGATGTTCAGCGCCGCAACACAGGACACACCATCATCACAAATTGAACCAACAAATGGAATTAGAAAAAAGCGTCATACACCGACCAGCATAAGACTGGTGGTGGCGTAAAGCGGCGCCATGTTTTATTAAATCTCCTTCTTTCGTCACTCTCTCTCTCTCACTCTCTGTCTCTCTGTCGGCTGGTGTGAACTTCAATCCTTACTCTGGGCTGGTGGAACGGTGAGCCGCCATTCCCGTATGGTGGTGTATAAATTTAATTTGGAGCCATCGCTGTAGAAAATATTCGATCAGCCTTTGGGGGGTGGTTGCACCAGCGGCCGTCATGCTTCCGCCAAAAGCGATGACATGCAGGGCTCTCGGGGTCAGACAGGAGAAGAAAATGCCATTATCGAGAAGAGGAGTGTGATTACCATCTCCGAGGATCGTCTTTTCGTTACGAGATCATAATTGTAGCTGACTTCAAAATTGATTTCGATACATCGATTCTAGCTTTCGGTGAAAAATAAACATAAACAAAGCGAATTTCAATTTTCAAATTTCGATTTCAAAGAATGACTTTGGTAACGAATACATCGGATATTAACCGTTTGCCCGATCAAGGTTCAACTCAAAACAGACAATGCAAAAAAAATTTTAAAAAACACCCAGAAAGCTGTCCATAATCCATCTCCACGAACAATTTATTGTCAATTAGAGCACACATCCGTCGACCACTTTATTAAAGCCTCGGTGCGCCATTTCCGAACGTGTTTAATAATAGTTAAGTCCGGTTTGTTTGTTTATTCGCACACGATTATGGGCTTAATTTAAATGCTCGCATTGATTATTCTTTTTATTATTCATCTGCCGACCCGACCCAATACAACTGCTGACCCGAAATAGTGCTATGTAAATTTTAAAAATTAAATCTGACACCAAACGATCAAACATCAAACGATCTGAAGGTATCAAAACAAAATTCATTGAACGAGGATTCATCAAACGATGCAAAAAATGTGCTGTCGAAACACGTCAGATCTGAGCCTTCTGACTACGGATTGCTTTGTGGTACAATAAAGGATTTTTTTCCACCTCGCAGGCTTTATACCATATTTATAGAAGTGTCAAATTGTGTCCGAAACGTCAATTTCTGAACGCCAATGGTATGTCAAATCATGCATCGAACATAAAAGTCAAAGTCATCCCCAAAACGCCGCACGTAGTAGTCATTGTGGAATCATAACGCGAACGTGAGGAATAATTTACGCATTCATTTAATTTACCTTAAACTTTTATAATTATCGGCGCAGATCTTCGTCGGGTGTTCGATACTCATCGTAAGTAGGTTTTTATTTCCAAAATTCCACTTTTGATTAGGAACGAAGTAAATGATCAACAAGATTAGCAAGTAAAACCATTTACGTGAATCGGTAACATGTGCCCGAAACGATCTGAAGTGCCGGCACTAGAGCTTCATCAAACAGGATCAAGCATAACACACTGCATCCAAACAGCCATTGGTTCAAATAAATTCAAATTGGGGCCAAATTATTCAAACGCTGGCAATGGAAGGATCATCAAAGCGCCCCAGCCCCCCGTCTATGCTGGGCTGTGGTGTGGTAAATATTCAACGCAACATGACTTATAAATTAGTTTAATATTCAGTGGAAAAAGAAAGCAAGCGGCAAAACGATGGAACGTTGAGACAAGGGGGGTTCCTGCGGGGTGCCAGCCTCTGGTAAGGTCAATTTGCATCCTACGGCCATTACCGAACCGGGCCGCGTCGTTGCATCCGCTACACAGCTCTTTCAGCTGAAGGCACAGGCACCGTACTCGGGATATATGCTCTCCGGTCATTTAAATGTAAACCCTCGGTGTGTCTGGCAATGCGCCCCGTGAGGGCCGGCACTGCATTACCACACCTATGGGCAAAATAGGAAAACTCATTAAATATGGAACAGCCGTAATGAGCATGGCGCGCGAAGAGCGCTTCGGTAGGGCTTGGTTGACGCGTTTCACACTGGACGGGGTTAGCATCGAGAAGAAATGGGACACTTCCTCTTCTGAGTGCAGCAATATGTCCTAGAGCGGCCCCAAAGTGAGAGCTTTTTAAAACTGGACACACAGATGGTATGCATTTCAATCAAGCCTCACGTCGTCCCCGTGTAGCGGAATCATCGAAATACCAAAATACCGCGTTCCATAATGAAGTGCAGCCCACGGGTATGACGATTCGTCGTTCAAGTGCAGTATAATGAGGGTGTAATTATTCACGCCATTCGGCACAGTTATGCAACGGTGGCCAGGCGGCCGGGCATGCACCGTAAATCAGACGCCAAAGATGGTCTAGAATGCACAATTTCGGGATGGAATATTTTCGAGGCACGAGGCACCAACAGGCCAGCTGTATCGGTATGCACCTAATGCACCGTGCAGCCAATGTGCATTCGAAAGAGAGAGAGAGAGAGATAGAAAGAGAGAGACACCGAGCAAGCCAAAATAATGCTGAACGATCCACGGCCACGGGGAGGACGAGTGTTGCATAAGAAATACGATTCAATTGCTCGCTCCCCGACCGTCTCTCCCCCTGGAAGCTAGTCTGGCGCGTGCAAATTGTGTCCCTTTGCGCCGTGGTGGGTGAGCGAGAGACCACGCTCCACTCGAAGGCGGAAGTATGGCCGATTCCAATTCCGCTCGGGGCTACGGCGAAGATTTATGAATGATCGGATGTCGCATTGCCATTCAATGCTAAAGGTTTGGTGTGCTGGACTGCTGCAAACGAACGGCTGACGTCAGCCAACGATGGTTGGACACCGCGACAGTAGCCAATTTGCACCCTTCATTCACCGTTGAAGCGACCTTCTTTTTCCATCCTTCCGATTTGCTTCAAAAAGGAGGAACGGCTACTTTGCATTTTAGTCCATTGGCGTCCATTAGGTAAAATATTTAAACATCATCAGGGCACTAGGAATGCAGAAAAATGTCTTCATTGCGTAGTTTGATCGAGAAAAAAAACCGCAAAAACGTACAGTGAGACGAGCTTACAGAAAATGCACTGAAAACTCCTGGCCTCCGGGACACACCTTTTCTCCGTAACTGGAACGGAACAGGGACGCATCGCAGGACGCTCGATGTGGAACGTGGCGTTGTGCCAATCGCTGGGTGTAAAGCAGCACAGCGCAAAAGAAGCTTTTCGCTTGTATCAATCAACAACCATCCCGTAAGAGGCTTACGGACGGTTTTCTTCCGTATCGGCAACATTTACTTCACCGTGCAACAAAGCAACAGATATCAGCACGGGAGGGTGGCTTCGTGGAAAAACTCATTCTGACCCGTCCCGTGGACCACAAAAGCGGAACTGGAGAGCAGGATGGGGCGCCAATTATGAATACACTTTTCGAACGAGCCCCTACCCGGGAGGGATTTTCTTTTCTACATCACTCAGCCACTCGACTTCGGAGCCTCCACAGAGGCTCGAATGCAAACCTCTGGCCAATCAGCTCTAATCCCCTCCAGTGTTCAAGGGCGGAGAACCGACTGACCGACCGATTGGATGGATATTTTTTCAATCATTCTCGTTTGTCGAGAATTCGTCCAACCCGGGGGCAGGCACCTTGGAGGACCGTATCCTTGATTACACGTTCATAATCGCACCACTTCCCTGTACGAGAGCTCTGCCCAAGGAACCGGTTTCCAGGAAGGATCTCAAACCGTCGATAATTGGCCACCACCCTTTTGTGTGCGAATTTGGGTGGGACTACGTGTGGCAATGGCGCTTCACAAAGTCGAGAGGACGAACGCAGACCGTTCTACGACGGTCGCCAGGATTAGCATGCGATCGGTGCGCGGTGTGTGCAATCGTTGTTCGGTCCCTAAGGCACCGGAGAGCTTTCGGAACACAGTGCAAACACAAACACAACGCCATTGGCCCAATGTTGGGCCGAGAAGTCGAGCGTGAGCCACATGTTGGTAACACGAAACGAAAATTGAAAATCAAATTTATTATCCCTCTTCGTTAAGCACCGTCTAAGGATAGGAGCAGGCGCAAGATGACTTCTCAAGAAGAAACCGTGGGTGTGTATGTTTTGGGAGGGGTGGCGCAAACAACATTCAACTTCACAATTCGTAGCAAAAAACAATTGCTCTGGAGCAAACAACTTTCAACAGAAAACGTCCCTGTCGGTAACTCCAAAGCCCTCTAAACTCCGAACATGGCCGTCGGAAGTCAACAATATGGTGGAATTATAAATCATAACGGAATTCGGCGTAGATTGAGCTTTCTTTCAGCTGGTTTCCAGAGCCGCGGGGCAACAGACAGGCGGGACGGCATACACGCATGAAAGTTAGGACTGCACACGGTCCATTCCCACTCTTACCAGGGGCCACACGAAAGCTCTTAGGAAAATGAGTGTAAAAATAGCCCATCCGCAGTAATCGTCACCAGCGATCCGGGAGACTTTCGCAACAATGTTGGGGAAAAAAGTTGGTACGCAGCCAGGACTTCAAAAGGAAGAGCGCCCCGAACCACATGTTCGGAGGGTGATCTGAGGAACGGATAGCGAGGGAGGATAGCGAAGAGAGCATCGCCTTCGGGTCGGGCTAGCGGTTGGTGTGTGAAATGATGAATTGAAGAATTATCCCCAGGGACACCACGCACCGGAGCGCGTCACATTCTTTTAACGGCACACCAACGTTAAAAGGTTTCCCCCGGCCGATAATGTGACTCCATAAAAATGTAAGATATTCCCTCATGGTTGCGCCGCACGCCGAGTAACAGGAAACGTTAGGACAAGAGATTAAGGAATGCACTCTAAAAAAGGAACAAAACAGGACGCAAACGCGTAATACGATCCCGGATGCTGCCGGGACGCACGCGTGTGCGGTTGAAGTGCGAGTATCCCTAAGGAGCATTACCAAAGGAAAACCACCAACTGGCTGCGACTGGGTGTTGGTGCCCTCGCGCCGGAAGTAAGATAAAAGCCAGAGCGGCCACCATTCGGCACGCAACTCAGCACCTGACGGCCCCGCGCTGTCCAGATCCTTGCGAAAAAGGCGAAACCACGTCGGCGAGCGGCCAAGCAATTTGGAAATTATCTTTATTTACATCTGCCCAAAACCTAAGGGCCTCTTACTGAGCGCCCGAGTCTGGGCCAAGAATGGGACTCCTTCGTTAAAAACACCACTCTTTACGCGCTCCAATCAAACCTTTCGTCGCTTCAGAACACAATATTGACGTGCCTGCTCTACGCGGAATTCGAAAAGCTACAAAAGGGCACGGATGGCGCCCTGTAGTCCTCCGACTTCTTCTACGGAAGCAGCACTTCCGCCAGCGAACACGACGGAACACGACATAAATTGATTTTGCCTGATTCCATCTACACTCACACCAAGAGGGCAAGGGTTTTCGAGGGCCCCAAGGAAATTATTTGCGTACTCGAAGGGACTGGGCCCGTAATATGGACACAAACCCGCCGGCAGGGGGCAAGGGTTCAATTGCGTGATTGGGGCCGCCGCTGCCAGGGTTCAGCACCGGTCCCCGGAAGCAAAGTTTTATGCCTCCGATTGGAAACGCGCGAAGAAATATCTTCGATTTAACGATTATCGTAAAGACAGCATCACTCCGATCGCGCTTCGAGGGCCACACGCCCAAGAACTTTGAATTTAGGTTCGGGAAAAAAAACATAAGAACCACCGAACCGAGAAGCGCGTAACTTTTGGGGATTATTTTTGGGCAACTTTTTCTTGGTGGGCGACGACGGCGGTCCGTAGAAACACAAGCAAAACCAATCTTATTTTCCGCATTATTATGCCCATCGAGGGAACGAGCTTTATTTTTACCATGCCGACCAACGAGACAGGCCTGGCGCCCAGTGGCCGTCAGCAACAACCACCCGCCCAAAAATAGGAGCGCGCGTAATGTAGTAAAATTCCTACACTAATCCTCTTTCGGAAAAAGGATTTTCGACCAGCCGCGGTTGGGTCGTCCCCCGCTGTCGAGTAGCTCCGTGTAAACAATTTCAATTAAACGACACGTGTGTCCTGGGGGATCGTTTCACGATGAGTCACTCGCCCCGGAACCTAACTCGGTTTTCGGGTGCTTCGAAAAAGCCAATTAAAAATTCATTATCCAAATCAGCCCGAGTCTGGACCGCCAGTGCTACAGCCGGCGTCCACAGGTAACGGACGCGGGATAATTTCCGCTAACTTTATTAGCAAGTGATTCGAGAAAACGCAAACGACGCCATATATTTTCGCTTCCCCTTAACACTTGATAGTCTCTCTGCTATTGAGTTACTGATTCCGCTGAACAATTTTATGCAATTCCTGCATTTGCATCATCATTTGCAGCAGATAACGCAAGCGTATCTAAATATAAAAGCTGATGATAGTGCCCGTTGACGTGGCAAGACGACAGGATTGCACCGTCGTTACGCGCACACCATGGAACAACGGTGTAATGTTTCTTCCCTTACAGCAGCAAATCGTTGTCCTTCGACGACAGACTCCGCGTGATGCGATGCGCCGTCAGAAGAAAATGATTTCCGTTTGGCGGAACTTCCGGTGTCCGGGAGAGTCGCGAAAGTGAACTCCATCGACGGACCGGAAGTGTTCGTTCTGAAGACTAAATGGGAGCGATGATGGGGTCCTCTGCCGGAGAACGTAGATAATAATGGAGGTGCCAATGAGCCGATGCAAAAACAGGAGTCTTCAGTTCTTTGGCAACATTCTGTAACACAATGCTGTACAGTTTTTATTCTACACCTACCGATTGGTGTCGTAACGATGGGTAGAACAATATCAAGAGCTGTGTTATTAAAATCGAAAGTAATATAGTATAGTTTCATTTGTGGTGGCGTTTGTTAGGCTTTTTTCCAAATAAAGATAGAATTGCGTCATCTCGAGTGTATGACATGAATGTTTAGTGGCTGTCAAAGTTTGGACACCACTGTCTAGGACAGTGATTTGCCGGTGAGCCAGCCATCATAACAGTAAGCTGTGCTTATGTCACCTCTTGGCTTGTGCATTCCTTTCGGAGCTTAACACAAAACAAAACATAACAAATAATAATAATCACAATGGTCCTGTGGTGCCATGGGCTTGTCGGTCAATTCCCGGAAAATAGGATACGCCTGACTCGCCTATCTTTCTCTCTCTGTCCGCGGTGTCGTCCCATTACTACGGCCCACGGCAAACCAGCAAAGTCGATGGTCCATAAAACCCCGTTCGTCAGAGAATCGCAGCTGGCGGTGTGTTAAATTGCTTTCCGTTATGTTGCCATGGTACTAGCGCGACAGTGTCCCGCGCACCGGGGCCAATGATGTTACACTTTGGCGCCTTCCAACCGCTGCCCGCTCAACAATGTTAGCTTTCTCACTTCACACCTGCTCGGCATCGCTTTCGTTTAGTCACGCTCTGCGCGATTGACAAGTTACTGGAACGAGCGGAAACGATACGGGGAGGCATTCAAGCGGTAAACGAGCCCCTTTTTAAAACGTCGAACGTGGAGCGTTTGGGTAATGGGAATATAAACTTTTAAATCGACCGTTTGTTAAATTCAGTAGCCGGCCACCAACCGGTTGCACTTTTCGTGCACGTCATGGTGTGGTTGGGGCCATAAATATCTCAACGCCAGCGCCGGTGGTGGCGCCGATGATGGTGCGCTGAAGACGACGGAAAGGATAACAATCGCGATGCGACCACACAATCCGGGGGGCTTAGTTCCGTGCCGTTAAACGGATACACACCACACACGCCTGAGTGGGAAGACAATTATATCTGTATCAATTTGCCAGCAGGAGCACGTACCATGACGAATGGCCGAGGCTTAATCCTTCGAAGTACCGCGGCTTTCTCGCTCAGCGTATCGTCCGGGCGCACAGCGCAGGAAGGTTAATTCCGATATTACATCCGTTCTCTGGGTGCGGTGAATCGGTCTCGACCGGCCAATTGGTTCATGTTACATGGAACGCACACACATGCGGATCGAGTTACCGGTCGGGCTGGACATCAAGCGTCCGTGACCCTGAGCAGGAGAATGTATTATCCTGTTATCCCATTTTACCGCATTCTGCTCGAAGCCCGGAGCAGTACTACGGACACGTGGGTCTGCAGCGCGCTTCCCTTCGATTATGCGCATCTTACTGGCCGCTCCCGACCGGGGACCGGAAAGTGGGCTACTAAATATAGCCACGACCGGCAGTAGCAACTAAACGTGGCCACTCGGTCGCTCTCGCTCGAACGGTGGCGGCCGCACCCTTCGGAGCGAAAAGCCCACTGGCTGAGCCTCTTCTCACAAATAATCAGCATAACTCGCATAGTCGTGGTGGTGGTTGTCGTCGTCCCTCCGTCGGCTTGGCGCGATTGACGTGGAACAGCTCCGGCTTAACCGTCCGGCGTTTTCTCTCTGTCGACCACCCATGACCACAACCGGGCGCCTCTCCTGACCCGCTGAAAGACTTCGGGAAAGTGAGAATTAAATTTTCAACACCCACGGAAGCTACAGACTGCCGCCTGCCTGTGCGTGCCACGTATATTATCGTCTCCATCATTAATCTTTCCACCGAACGGCAATCTCTGGTTGGCTGGCTGGCGGGGTCTGTTGTTGCAGCAGAGAGGGGGCAAAATAAATGTTTAACGCTAATCCTTGAAAAAACAAAAAATGGACGCACAGCAGCGGCCAGGAAGGCGAAAGCAAAAACAAAACCCGCACAACAATAATTAATGAAATTATCATCAAACTAAACGGGATTAACGGCTCTGGCAAGGGTTTAGGAAAATGAGAATCCCTCACTCGAGCGCGTTTGGGAGTCCGCGCCGTCGGCGAATAAATATCATCGGTACTCCCCAGCCGGACCTACGAGCCATCTTCCACGTTTATTATGCGAAAACTAACACGCATAGAATGTGCTTGGCTCAGTGATTAGGCATGTGATACGCTCATGCGGGAACCGAATCTTAATTAGATTCCTATCAGTGTGTCCCGGAACGATAATTACATTAACTTTACATCGCAACCAACTACACACTGGGGGGCGTTTAGGTTTTCATGCTGAATTATGCAAACTCGGCGCACGAGTGGCACAGGACACCGCACGCGTGCTGCAAGCCACAGCTACGTGCCACCATTATGATTGATCGATTCAAAAGCCAGTCATCTAGCGGCTGGGAGGCAGCATCGTCACTGTCGGAGGAGTCACGGTCGGAGGCGTCACTGTCGTAGGGAGAGTGAAAGAGGAAAAATTGGTCCGCAAATTGATTGGCCGCAACGCTGACCAGGGTAATGAAACATCATTAGAAGCATGGGGCAGTGGCCTCCTCCTCCGGAGCTGCGCGTATTGACATTAGTGTAATTGAATCGTTGACTTCCCAAAAGACTTCCAATAAAACGCACCTTCCAACTTTCGCTCCTCATACGCAGCTCATCATTCTCCTCCAGGCACGAGTCGCAAAATAAATCATTCAGAGGGTTAGCGACTCGGCTTCAACGAACCGACGTCAGGTGCACTCGAACTAATTTCGGTTTTGTTTGGCAAACGCGAACAACGTAATGAAATTGTATTACGCAGCATTAGAACAAGATGAGCTGTGTTTAGCCCCCTCCATCGATTAGTTCTCATCGATCGAATGGTTCATTAATCTACACGCTCTAGAGACCGTCACTTTCATTGCTGTAGATAGGAAAATTCCAAACAGGACCAGGTCTAGAACAATTTTCACAAAAATAAAACTCCCATTACAAACGTCTCGCAACAAAGACGCGACGTGCCAATGAAATGGGCACACAATTTATAACTTTGATGGATAATCAAGCGTCAAACGATAGCGATATTTTATCGGACCGAAAAAACGGAACGAAGTTCCCTTAAGCAGTGAAAATAAAATGACAAGAATGAGCCGATTAGTCCGAGCGAATGGATTGGCAGACACTGAAATGCTGACGGCAAGAAAAAGAAAGGAATCTTCGGGCCCATGCAGAGTTGGGTCCTAAATTTCGGTTTTTTGCATTACCGTCCAACAACGAAAAACTGTTCCCAAATCGCTTTACTTCCCTTTATTCATGACCCTTCGGACCGATGCCCCGAATTGGCAAGGGTCAATCCGCGCGGGGGGTCCTAGAACGATTAGCAAATAATTACTTCGATTGCATGTCGTAAGAGGACAAATATCATTATCTGGACACCGCGTCGTATCAAAGGGACAATATTCTAGGCTAAACACAGAGGGCCTTTCCTCCCCTGTGGACCCCCCCTCTATCTTTGAGGTGGTTTTCCTTATTTGTGCTCTAACGATCGTCGGAAGGGCTTAGAGCTTGTTAAGCGATTACGCGGGACCAACGAATGGTAGTAATTATAAAGGTAAAATTTATGCAAACTGTTTTGCAATCACAACCGCCGAGTTTTGTTATCAAAAAACGAACCAAAAAAACGGTTGGGAATAAGATTGGCCCAATCGTTCCACAAACAGTCACAGGCCGGTGGCAAGAGAAAAAAAGAACTCCGAAGAAGATCAGGACTTTGACTGCAGGATCATAGCGCGAAAACTTTTCTAATTATCGCCGGCAGCGAGTTCTTCGTACCATGAGTTACACGGTTCGTTGCTGCGTTTTCGATATTGACGCTGGAAAATGGTTAAAATTATTGCCCTCAAGTTCAGGGAGCATTTTCGGTCGTGGTTTATCTATTTTTCTACGATTCTCGTGGATCAGAGAGTTGGTACAGGTCAAGCAACAGGTGTGTGGTAGCATTAATCTCAATTTGATGGTAAAGAATAATATTAGGGATATTTTAATTATGTGGATACAGTTTGATAACCTCAGAACGCACACTTTTCGCCATTATATACGATCATGTTTTTGTGCTATCTCCGGTAAGCTTTTACCAAGTTTCCAAGCTCCATCTGGTACGTACATCCATTAGCAGATTGTTAATATTTAATTTATAATTAAACTATTTCTTTACCTGAGGGAACGCTGAAACGCAACGAGTTGGTCAGAGTTTTCCCGGAGAGCTCATTCTGTTAAATGCGTGAAAATACACGTTGGTCGTGATGGACAGAAAATAAGCACATTACCCAAACAACCCGGGACCGCATTGTGTGCGTTGGGTACTTCTGCTTCATTGATCAATACACCCCACAATACAAGTGAATATTTCGTGTGTTCAATATTCATTAAAGTTACCACACATACACACCGACACCACTTTGACGGGGTCTTGGGGTTATGGTACCAAAATTCGGTCCCGATCAATCTCCATCCATCCATTCCTTTTTGTTTCTCCTCCACCTTTTTGGGAGGTAAAGTGAATTCAGCCAGGGTTGTTTGGCCGGGACCGAACACATTAGACCGCAGTTCAAATTAATCGCTCTCGCTCTCGCTCTCATGGCGGAGGAGTATCTAAACCATATAATATTAATATTACATTACCCACTCAAGAGAGAGAAGGCTCGCTTTTGGCAAGCACTTCTTTTTTGCCACCACCATCATGCCATAGAACGAAAGCCAATGAAAGCCGGGCCTTTGCTGGCATGTTCTGCTACCGGAGCATGATTTTCCTCGAGACTGTACAAAAGCCGAATAGTTCACGGAAACCGATGGACCGTCACATCAAAAGGAAGCTTCACTCCGCTGAGCATTGGCGAAAAGCGACAACACGAGCTGGTCGTTGTTTAATTGTTTTTCATCTTTTTTTACATCAAAAATTAAAAGCCTTTTTGGGGACTGATTCGAGTTTCGGTTCCATTAAATTCAGTGCTCGGTTATGATAAAATAATGAGCACCTTCCAAAAGCACAACCCGTCGGGGACACGCACGGATGAAAGATCAAATTCGAATGCTGGAAAAGAATGGTCGAGTTCCGCGAAACATCCAGGCGGAAACCAATAAACGATAATGATCCAACGATTTTTTTTACCGATAATAAACTCACCTTTGTTGCGCATGCCAGGACCACCGCACGCGGCACGAATGTGCCGCTAATTTTTACAACCATTTGGCGGATATTGCGCCAAAAGCAGTGCGCTCAATGGCAAGTGTCAGAAGTACGTGCTGGACGCGTGGGGAACGCCCTCAACTCGCTAACGACGGGGGCTCATGATTCGTTTGTCTGTGCCCAAGAAGCCCAGCAACGAAAACGAAACTAATTATCCGATCCTTGATAATCAACCATTTCGCTAATTTGCATCCGAGTTGTGTGTTTCAAGCGAAAAAAAGATGGTGTTTTTTCGCACATCGTTTCCGGTGTTTCACAAGCAGATATGAGAGCGAACAAACAGGGAAACAAACACTTCAAAAGAAATGATCGTGAAATGCTCGAAAGAACTGCACTTTTTTTGGGATAAATTTCATTTGCAGACAAAGCGTGCTCTTGATACACAGGACACAGCATTGGGTACGACATAAAGCAATTTCCGGTTCTATTTACAACAGAACCATCAGGAAACGTGCTCGGCGAAATGCGAAACCACACTATATCCACACAGCAAGCGATGCAATTTGGATGGTCATGGCTGAAATGACGCAACGGAACACGCGCCCTTGTCTCCTGTCAAGAGCGATCTAGTCATCATCCTCGGAAGACGTTATTTGACTCGAATATTCTTGAGCGAAAAATAAGGTTACGTACGACACACGTTGAGCTTAGTTTATCAAGCTTATGAAGGGTACTTTACATCATTTTAGTGTCCCGCACGACGAAGAATGGCCCCAGTGAGCTCTGCTGACGAAAAATACCGCTACCGTGATGGTGGGTGAGTTTTTTAAAAAAACATATATTACTTGGCATGTGAGTGGTAAAAAATGCTCACTACACAAGAAGCATTAGTTACAGCGACCGACACGGCTAGAAGGCGCGCTTCACGTGGGAGGGCAGGCAGTAAACACTTGGACAAGTGTTTTGCACGACACACTCGACGATCACACCACGCCCCGCGCTTCGATAGGGCAGATGATTAGGGGCAATGCCGGCGAAATTGGAAACATAAAATTGAAAGCACCGCACGACAAGATAGCTGCTCAGTCGCCTGTCTAGCACTCCAACGCAGTACCGTGCGGGTGATAAATTGCCACTAAGGCTTATCAGGCCTCGGTGGACCCCAGTAGTCCTTCGCCTCAATCTATTTGAATGATGCGCTGCCGTCATGCCGGGCCAAGACGCACAACTCCTTCCGTCACAGAGAGCGTGTGTAGCGAAATTAAAATCTCATGCAAAGGTCGTAAGTAGTGCTTTCCGCTGTGAGCCGCCGCACACAACACCTTGCAGGTGTGTGCCCAGAGGGCTCAACACGTCGCACACGCCAAGGCTAGCAGTACGCCGGGGCGAGTAGAAAATCCTTGCATCCGGAAAATGTATACCCTACACGCTCCTTTTCAGACGACAAAGAGCGAACACATCACAGCCTTCGGCGTCGTCCAGGGTGGTTGGCGTGCTCCAGTTTATGCTTGCCAAGTGCCGCAAAATAGAACACGGACCAACAACAAGCACGAGAGCGTAAAATCCACGCTCGGCCAACCCGGGCTCGGGTGGGTTGGAGTTTGGAAAACGGGGACACCTGGTTCCCACCGCCAAAGTGGCGGGGAAATGGACGATGGCGATGAAAATGGAGCGTAAAGAATGGATGGCAGCTCTGCAGTCGTGGTGCACCCGGAGGAGCAGCATTCAGCGTGCACATCACGGGTAGAACCGGATTATGATTAAACAGTTTTAAAGTTCCACACTTTTATCAACTCCAGCCTTGCGTAAGTAGGGTACGCTCGGTGACGGTAGAAGTCATCCCTCGGGAAGGTTGGGCTCCGGATTGGGGAAGGAGACGAGAAAGTTCTGCGCGAAATGGACAGCTTTTCACCCGGAAGGATGATGGTCGCAAGGAAGGAAACGGTAAAGAAGCGTATTGCACACGAAACTTATGCCATTTGATAATACTTTTAGCGTTCTGCACGCGAAATTTTGCACGCTCTAACGTTCGTGTAAAATGACTGATTTTTTCTGTTCCTCTGTCCCAGCCAAACAAATGTTGCTCGAGTTCGAAGGAAAAGTTTTGGCGAACAAAACTATGGCTGCCGCGACAAAGTGGACACGGGAAACGCACGCACGCAACGATAAGCAATCACGCAGGCAGATGCAACCGTTCGGCAAATGGATGAATATTAATCAGAGGTAAAACCAACCCGAAAACTTGAATATTACTGACCTCCACAGTGCTGCTGCGCGCGGCTGGGGGCCGGGTCGCCAAGCCTCCGCACCCATCGCGATTGTAGGTTTTTCTCTGTTTCCGGTCGGAACGGAAAGTTTGGAATGGGCCATTAAAAGCACCACATTGCGCCGTGATTACAACCGCTAAAATCTCATCATCACATTTCAACGAAATCATTGTCTGCGGTCGTGGGTTTGGGGCGGCAAACGCAAACTCGACGCTCCTTGTGGCGCCCGGCTCCTGGAGACGATTATGATAAGGATGAAATGTTGGATGCTGCTTGAGGCCGGCCCCGTTTTCGACCGGTTTACGCGATTGCGATTGGAAAGCGGGGGCCCGTTTGCACGTGACCAACCGAAGAGTTGTAATTTTATTTATCGCTTAATAAGTGCGAAAAATTGTCGTAAAGATAAGCCCGCCAGCCGGCCATTAACGTGGAAGATCGAGGAACACGTTTTTCATTAGCAAACAGTTGGGAAGGATTGTTCTATACTGGTTTCTTTGCCACAGTAAGTGAATGGCGGATTTACTGTTGGTAATGTTAAATTGGAGTAACGCCAAGATTGGAAGCAAATACGTGTTCCGTAGTTTGGAGCGCATCATCGACCGGCAACCGAACATTGATCGGGTGGAGCAATTATGGCTTCACTGATTGACCTCGCTGAACGTTTGCCCCAAGCGGCATACATGGCTGCGATGACGCACGTTGGTTTCCCGCGTTCTCGTTGCATATTCCAGCTTTTTCCTTTCAAGACAGTGATTTTTCATTCAACCCACCATCGCCACGAGTCGGGCATGACGCGACGCGTTTCCGGTGACAAACTGTCAGGAAGTGAGAGATTTTCTTTCCCATTTTACCACGCTCGACCGAGCCGCGGCCGCAAGCTAACGACAAGAGTATGAAGGAAAGCGTAATCACAGTAATCCCGTTGGAGGCCAAGCATCAGCAAACTTGAGAGGTGGTGGATGCGATTCCATGGCGTATCCTCGGGAGGCGAGGACCCATTATCATCCGCCAGTGACAGTGCCCCTTCTAAGCCGCTGTGCACCCATTCTCGACCGACGGCGGATTTGGATTACGCAACCAGGAACCAGGGAAATGTCGTGCGCTCCTTTCTAGCAATCGACCAGAAAGGTTGATTTCCTTGTGTGAGAAGCTCGAAAAATCTTCTTTACGCTCGAAGCAACACGTGACCGCCACCGGCACCGACCAAGGCAGCCGCAGCAGCAATCAGATGAACCCAAAAGGCCCAACTGCCTCTGGAAACGGTAGCCTAGCAACCGTCGCTGAAATGAGTGTGCCGCTTCTGTTCAGTTCGGGAAATTTTCCCAAATGGGACCGGGATTAGGAAGGCCCTTGCCTGCCGGGTGCTTCGCTCCGCTGTGAGTGGCCATCCGAGTGTGATTTTAGTCGTCCCTCGAATATGCTGACCGATCTATGCAAAGTGTGGAGCCGTCGGAGAGCGCACGAAACCGTCGTAAATACGTGACCCGGGCGGAGCGTGCAGAATCATCCGAAGAGTAAAGCTACCGGTGGCCAATGTTTGCTTCAGAGGAGCTGAGCAGAGGGGAAAGACTGAGCTGCCTCCGCGTTCAGCAACGGCAAGGAAGGGGACTAACTTTGTCATTCAATTTTCATCCAATTTGAGAGCGAAAAATCGCTAACTCCGCATCGAAGTCATCGATCCAGACCCGAACCTAGGAAAATAGTGCCATTACCGGAGGGAGTGCCAGGACGTACGCTCAAAGACAAACTTCTCGGCTAAAGGATACACAACCGAAATCGACGCTTGGGTTCAGTGGATTTAAGAGGCACCGACAATAGCACATTGATGTCGATTTATAAGGTTCGCGAGAACATTTTTGAGATTTGTTAGAATCATTCAAATACCAACGTTATCGAGGGATCATTGTTCGATGTCAGCGATCGAAAAGACTGTTGCCTCTAACTCCTCTTTAATGCTCCGTGATGGAACGCTCGCCCGGTGTCCTTTGATACGCAGTAATGACTCCACCCCGTCGCTGCGAGTTCCTGGCTCGGGACGGACGCAAACTTCAAACGAAACCGAGTGGTCCCATTCGTGATTCCCATGCTGCAGACACACATCAGCAAATGATTTAAATGTTGGCTCGTAACGCACGTTCCCGAGATGCCGCATACGCCCTTATGGGAATGTGAAAGGAATCAGCATCCCTCTCCAGGGTTCTTGGAGAAGATGTGCGCGGTGTTCTCGATAATGAACAGTGTGGCGGCTTGCATCCGATATGAGTTTGCAGCTTTAAAGCTTAAAGAACTCTTGGAGATGAAAGAGTTCCATTTGGCAGCGAACAAAACACTAACTTGGAATCCAGTTTAAACACCTTTATTAGGGACAATGTTTTTGGTAACTATCCAAAACA
The DNA here is from genome assembly GCF_943735745.2 of Anopheles bellator. NCBI lineage: Eukaryota > Metazoa > Arthropoda > Insecta > Diptera > Culicidae > Anopheles > Anopheles bellator. Next base: position 75,299,270 of record NC_071286.1, on the reverse strand, counting down.
TTCCTTCCAAGCCTGATTAGAAAAGAGTTGTTTTTATTACATCAGCTCTCAGAAACGTTGAAGGATTGACTCGTCTATAGTTTGATTGCATTAAGCCATTTTCGATGAAATAAATGAACATACTGTTTTGTAAACCTTTATTTGGCATCAGTATGAAGTAAATGGATTTGTGGATTGATAATCAATAGATGAAAAATTCAGAAGGAACAGAAGTTGTTCCTTCTCGTTGCAAGCGCAATTTGCAGATTATGGTTTATCAATCGAACCGGAAAGATTAGCAGTAATCGATTAACCGGAAGCGCAACTTGCATTGATCCGTGCACAGTGGCCGGAGACAGGATGAATGACACGCGACATAGACGATAGCCGCCCATCGTTACCCTATCTACAACATGTTCCTTCGTAGGCAATCGTTATCAAATGGCTTCAAGATTCTTCGACTGTAGGATCCGTTACAGGCACCCGTCTTTCTAGCACTTTAATGATATTTCACCTCCGGTGGGAAGCAGGCGTAGGAAGAGCATTTTAAAACGGCCCATCGTTCGATTTCTGTAGGCCGTCCTCTGTCGTACTCTGGCGGTGTGTACCCCGAGGCCTATATTGATTTTTGACGCGCCATCAGTGTTCCAGAGCCGAATCTTTGCCGTAGACACCGGTGTTAATCCACCAATTTAAAGCGCCTATTGCCCGGCCTCTCGATTTGTAGGACGGGCCTCCAACGATGCCCATTTTATTTTTATCAGCATGTCTTCGCTTCGCGTCTACTTCAAAATGTGTCCAGGGAGGGAGGGGGCTTTACATTATGTGCCGCTCTTGCCGCCGTTTTCTCAGACGAGGACACTACGAACGCAACCAGAAGAGAACTTTCCGTTTACACTTTCCCTCGCGAATAGTGCAAAGCGCGCACTGAAGAAGAATGGCAAAAGCTAAAATGAAGATCCCGTCAGCAGAAGATGACAACAACGATTTGTGCAACGAAAAACCGGGGTTCCAATGATGAACCACATGAAACCGCACCGAAAGTAGGTCACGGATGGAACGGGCCTAAAGGTGCTTTGCTTATGATGGCGATACTTACACAACCATTCCGTAGGCTCCTTCACCGATGTACGCCAGGTTCGTGTACCGTGGGCCAACCTCGAACAACTGGCCGCGGATTACCTCGGCATTTGGGTTCTGGTTGACGACACCGTTGTTGTTGGCCGCTGTGCCCGCCGCACCACCGCCCGCCGCTGTCGCTGCCGTTCCGGCGCCAGCCGCAACCGATGCCGTCCCACTGTTTGCCGCCTCTGCCATGTCGACTTCCGTCCCGCTTCTTGCAATAACCCGGCCCCAGAAACTTGCTAAACTTCGTCTTCGGGCCCCTTCTTGAGCAAGCAGGCGGTGACCTGTTTTTGTGGTTTCTTTGCAATCGACACGGAGTGTTGCCGGTGCTAATTGTTTGCCTTCGAGTCGGATGCAATTACTGGCGGGCCAGAAACGAAAACACAACACTTCCCTACGGACGATCAAAGGACGTCTGGTGTGAGGACACCGGCAACAAAGCCACACAAACACAGGCGCGTACGCACGCAGCTACAGCGTTGTTCGGTCGCAGCCTCCTTTTTGATGACACAATCACCGGTCACGCTGCTTGATAGTTGTTGCCGAAGGGTGAAGGGTGTGCCAAAAAACCGGACACGCTCATGCACACAGTTGACAGGATGCTCTGGTCAGGAAGCCACAGAGAATTTTCGGGTTTTTACATTTACACTTTCACTGACAGGAAACGGCACTATTCACTGCGATACCGAAAGAGGATAAAACACGAAACAATGGGCACACGTCGACACATACACAGGCACACGCAGTAGGTCAGCCAAAAATGTTATGCCTTCCAGAATGTTATGCCTTCCGAGCTGACAGCAGCTGTCAAAGCGGAACGCGGATCGCAAACGGGTGCGCCGCAAGGGAGACAAGCAAAAGAAGAAACAGAACAATAAAATTTGTGGATGCGACTATTGGTGGAATAGATAGCGGCATAAAAGCCAACCTTCCGACACCGTCTCCGACAGATAAGTGATAATTATGAGCGGAATGAAACGATAAAATTGCACCGCACACACCAAGCGCCGAGCCGAGTCCGAGAGTGAAAGCCAACCAGCTGCTGCTGACCAGCCCTCCGATTCCGCGCCTGAACGGTGTAGTCTAGCGCGCCAATTAGGGCGCTAATATTCGGGTGTTATCGGTGGACACCGATAACACAGCAACGAGTCGCTAGCTCGCCTGCTAAGGAACGCAATCACCAGCACGAAGGCGGTCCAAAGGCGACCGGATCGAAGTCGGCTCTGTTGTTTTGGTTTTCAGTTTTATTTCACCTAAAACACTTTGCGTAGCATTCCTTTACGTCGCGTTTCCGTGGTTTGCTACACAAATGACTTCGACAGGATCACTAACACACTCGCACGCTCCCAGTTCCAGGTAACGCAGGGAGCAGGAGCAACGGCCACACCAACCTGATGGGGAAGATATTTGCTGGCTGCCGCCGAGACAATGCGCCTTCGGACTTTCCCTGCCGTTCGCCGTTCGTAAGTTCACTGAAACACGTAACTCTGGCGGGCGCTTGCACTCCAAGCGGACTCGAGCACACGCGTCACTACCGGAAGGGCCCAGGGACCACCGTCGGTCGGAACTTCCTCGATGCACTTGCCAGAAAGCGAACGGACGAACGGAAAAGTGGTGCTGCGTGCGTCGTTCGGGAGCTGCCTTTCGCTGTGTGACTGGCGAACTGTCCGACTTGGAGCGTGTTATGTCGACTCGAAGTGACAGCTCCTTTGGGCCGAGGGGCCAATGAACGCAGCAATGAACCTTCGAATGAACCATTTTAGCTGCAAACTGCAAACATTTTTTATTACCTTTCAGGATTGTATCAAAGTTCGCAGGATCTTGCCTTTCCTTTTTTTTCGTTTAAATGGTTTTCCTCTCTTATTTCAGCTACGGGGCGCGCCCGTGCAAAATGTGTCATCCAAGCGACGCATTCATGAAATGTGGAATAATGAACACACTGAAGTCGTGAACCGAGCCTCTAAACAAAGGCAGGGCACGCGTCAAACTGAAAGCGCTAGGAAGCGAAAAGGCAACGAAGCAGAGTGGTGTAAACAAAAGTGCTCCAGCTCGGTTTATTTCGAATTTTTGAGGACGAAACTGCTGTGGTATCGTTTCTAGACAGGGATTTAGTACACAGTTTGTTCAGACGTAACATTGCACCATGAACGCACCGCCAACCTTCGAATCTTTCCTCCTGTATGAAGGAGAAAAGAAGTGAGTATTGAGGGAGTGCATCTTCAGCCGGCTAATTGGCCGGCTGCTGAACGCCGCGCGGAAGAACCTAATCCTGGAATCGCCCTCCCTCCCAAGGATCATCAAGGAGCTGGACATGAAGGTGCCGAATGCAGCCATTTTCACAGTGAACAAGGAAGATCACACCCTGGGAAACATGATTCGCAAGTGAGTAATTGGCGGTCGTCGAACGACCGAACGACCACCGGTGCGGGAATAATGAACCGAGGCACAATCACACGCCCGCCCGTGTGGTTCTCGCCATCTCTTTCTTTGCGCCTTAAAACCACCGGCAGCCAGCTACTGAAGGACCCGAACGTCCTGTTTGCTGGCTACAAACTTCCCCACCCGCTCGAGCACAAGTTCGTACTGCGCATCCAGACGACGTCGGAGTACTCGCCCCACGAAGCGTTCATGAACGCCATCACCGATCTGCTTTCGGAGCTGTCTCTGTTCGAGGAACGGTTCCGGGAGGCGATGAAAGAGAAGAAGGAAGGCGGCGATTGAAAAGCATCTCCCAAAACGCCGTTTGCCGCCGTTGGCTCGGCAGGCAGGATTTCGGACCGGTCCCGCCGAAACGCCACTTTGGCCCGAGCAAGCCCGTGCCCGTGCGGCGGGAGAGAATTTCAAACTGTGTATGGTGTGGTGACCTATATATTGTTTTCTTCCGTATAAATATTGAATTATTCTAACTAGTTCTAAACTTTGCCTTTTCCTCTTCAAATGACATTTCCGAAACGCTCGAAGGAACAGAATTAACAACAATTGATCTATCATCTGAAATCCTGACTGCGCGTCCTTTAGCTTTTAATCCTTGTTCTAACAATGATCACTAGAAACAGAAACCAATGTAGCTGCTACACCTAATTCACAGATAAATAATTTACTTTTTCCTGATTCACAAACAAACAGCGCACCCATTCGCTCTCCCGTTTAATAAACGAAAATTAAATTGTTTAAAGCATAAACTAAGCCTAGCATGCAAAACTTGTTCTACGCTTCAAATGAAACGGTTAAAACACCCGTCTAGTGAGTAGAAAGTGAGTTCGGCTTCCATCCGGTTCGGCTCTTAGTACGTCTCGTCGTCCGGGCATTCTCCTATCTCGTGGCCGAAAACTGCGAAAAGATTACGAATCGAAAGAAGAGCATTAGAAAAGCGTTTAATAGTTGACTTATAGGGTACACTAGCAGGAGCAAAGTTAGCTGCAATAATCCGCCACAGTCCTAGCCAAGTTTTTCGGCCGACACTCAGTGCCCAACGGTTCCTACCGTTTTTCCTGGTGAAACAAAGTTGCGCCCGAGGAGCGAAACTTAAACGATATCAATTTAGTCGTTGGTATCAACCCGACGAAGCATGCAGCTAATTGTGTGTCCGAAAGGATGTGTGTTATCCGTACACCCCGTAATCCACCTGAATTTATGACCTCCACTATGGCTGGGCGCAGTGGAGAAGAGAGCGTTCGGTTCGGGGCCAGCCCATAAATTACACGCCGGCTTTGTGTTCTTCCTATTTCTTCGAGTACGATCCTGTCGGAGTCTTGGGCGATAAAAGTCGCACCGGCGATGGCGACGTGTTTGGTCGTGTGAACCAGTAAAACCGTTAACAGCGGCCGTTTTAATAGACCCAAGCGACTGCATTTCCAAAACCAGTCCTTTTGTCTCTAATCGTCCCTTCACAAGTCCTTTGCAATTTCGAAAAGAACGAAATCTTTTAAAAGTGAAATAAATTCTTGGATCAATCTGGAAAAAAATTCAAAATCATTGTCCCCAAAATGGGTGCAATCAGGCTCCAGTTTTTCTAATTATTCAAATGTACTACGTTTTTAGTTACAGTATTATAAACGTAAAAGTACAAAAGGATGTTGGCCACTTGTATCCGATGACGTAACCGAGCCACTTACCGGTGAACAAACAACGGGATTTCGGTAGTTTCCTTTTTTTTTTTTTTTTTTCATTTTTCATTTTTCATTTTCATTTCCTTATTTCATTTTTTTCCTTATTTTTTAACTTATTTCCTCGTAAAATGACGGTGGAAATGACCGTGCAAACTTTAAATTCGTAAACCTTTTCCTCGCAAGAGCTACGAGAAAAGGGCCAAAGAAATGGGGTTTTCCATACCTTCGCAACTTTCGCAGTACTTCCGAGGCGGTGGCAGTTTGCGTTCCTTCTCATCGCCCGCATGTTTCAGCGATTCCGGTGGACTGTCGGAGCACTGCTTCGGACAGTCTTCGGTTTCGTGCAGATCGAACTCGTCGCAGATATCGCAGAAGACACGTGGCGCCGGTTTCCGTTTCTGGATTTCGAAGCTCATGTTTTGGCTGCGGGCGAGAGGTACAGGAAATAGGTAGAAATGACGAACTCAAAACCCACCATAGTGACATTGACCCACCTGTCGAGACCGGTCGACTCCAGGGCCTGGACACGTAGCTTGAGTTTCTCGTTTTTCCGCTGCATATCGACGATGATCGAGTTGAGAAAGTCGATCTGTGCTCCGCTCTCGTTGTTTGCGTCACCACCACCGGCCAACGCCGGGATCATCGTTGCGGCACTCGCGGCCGAACTGGCCGCTTTCGATAACTTTGCCACTTCGCTCTCCTTTGCGAGCAGCTCCGCGCGCATCCGTTCGTTGTCCTTCTCCAGGCGTCGGTTGGCGAGCTGTAGCTCGGTTTCGCGTAGTTCCAGATCCTTTTTGGCACACTCGAGCTCCTGCTGGCGCCGATCGGCCACCCGCTGGTGGGCCGTCTGGGTCTGGGCCGTGTCGGCGGCTTGCGCCTCCGTTCGCTCCACGAGCGTGGCCAACCGTTGCTCCAGCTCCAGAATCTCCGCCCGCTTTCCATTTTCCATCTCGAGCAGCTTCTGGGTCAGCTCGTGCAGACGAGCCGAATGTTCGGTCTCGGAGCATTTCTTCCGATCGAGCAGCTCGTCAAATTGTGTCGATTGGGCGGCCAGTTTCGTTTCCAGTTCGCTGATGCGACGCTGCTGCTCCTTCGCACGATCTTCCTGCTCGCGGGCAACGCTGCGACCCTGCTCCAAGGTGCGTCTCAACTCGGCCATCTCATCGCAGGCTCGCTTCTCCCGCTCAGACTGCTCCGCCAGCATCCGTTCCGATGCATCGAGTTTGGTCTGGAGTTCGTCCCGATTTCGGTCCTTGCTAGTTACATCCTGGTGAAGTTTTTCTAGTTCCTCTTGCACTTTGCCGAGAGTCTCCTCCCGGAGTGTGGTTTGTTGCTTGGACTCTTCCAACGCTTTCGTGAGCTCCTGTACGGTGGAGTCTTTGGCCAGTAGCGTCTGCTGTAGAGATTGCACCGTTTGCGCTAGAGCTGCGCTCGATTCTATCAGTGGGCTCAGTTCGTCTACTTTCGCTTGGAGTGCCACGCTCGCCGATGATTGCTGGTCTAGCTGAGTCTTTAACGAAACCACCTCAGCCTCTACGGATGCCTTGGCGGCCGTGGTCGTATCCACAAGCGTTAACAGATCATTGTTTCGTTCGTTCAGAATACCCAGCTGACTCAAGTGTTCGTTGGCAGTGGTCTGTAGTCGGTCCTCCAGCTGGGTCAGTTCTTTTTTGAGCGCCTCTTCTCGACTCACCAGATCCACCTGCTCATCCTCCATTTCGCCGTACGAGCTGTTCAGATCGGCCAGTTGTTTGCGCGTTTCTTGGCATGCTTTCTCCGAATCCGCTCTCGCTTTGCCGAGCACCTGGATCTCCTCCTGACAGGCGGCCAACTGTTGCAACAACTCCGACTGCTTCGTGGCTCCGGCATCCAGCTTTTCGATCATTTCGCCTACATCTTGGGACCGCTGCTCCAGCAGTACCTGCTGTTGCGTGAGTTCCTTCTCCAGCCGCGTTATGGTTTGCGTTTTCTGCTCGAGCTTCTCCGACAACTGGGCCGATCCCTGCTCGGTGGACTGGCGCAATGTTTGAAGCGCCTCCTTCAAATCCTTTGCTTCCGTTCGTGATGCTTCCAGTTGGTTCGATAGGACCTCTTCGCGCTCCGTCGCTTCTTTGGCTTTCGTTTCGTAGGTTCCGCGCTCTTGGGCCCATTCCGCCCGTAACCCTTCCAGTTCCGCCGTGTGCTGGGCGATAGTTTGCTTCTGTTGCTCCGTTGCATCGGTAAGCTGGGCGCTTAGCGATGTTTCCTTTGCCACCTGTTCCACCAGCTCGTTCGACAGACGTTGCCGTTCCTCGTCGAAACTTGCCCTCATGGCTGCGATTTCACGCACGAGATTGTCCTTCTCTTGCTCGGCTAGCTCCTTGATTTTGCGCAACTCCGTGTTGAGTTCGTTCTCCTGGACGATCTTTTGGTCGGTGATTTGCTGCATCTCGTGCCGCAACCGTTCTACCTGATCCTGTAGCGCCGCAGTGCATTGGGCACTCTCGTCCGCCCTCCGCTCGCCGTCGATCTTAAGCGTGTTGTAGCCATCCTGCAGCTGCTCCAAAGCCCGCTGTCTGCCCTTGAGTTCCTCGGTCACCTTCGCCAGCTCAGAGTTCGAGTCTAGCGTGGTGGAACGAAGCGTGTCCAGTTCGCGTTCCAGGTCCACCTTTTGCGCCTGCACTGTGGCCGACTTTTGTTCGAGCGCTTCCATTTTGCGCCGCAAATCGGCATGCTCGATCTCAAGCCTTCCGAACTGTTCCTGCACCTCGGAGAGCTTCTTTTCGTTGGCCTCCAACCGGGCGGTGCCTTCGGAGAGTGACACGTTTAGCTTGCCTGCCTGTTCCTCATTGCCAGCGAGCTGTGCCCGCAGGTCAGCAATCTGCTGATTGAGGCTCTGAGCTTGATCGTTCTTCAGCGCCAGTGCTGTTTCGGTTTGATCAATTATCACCTGCAGCTGGGTCATTGATTGTCGCGCAGCTTCAAGTTGCTTTTGGTGCTGCTCGTTCGCCAGTGTAACTTCCGCCAGTTTGGCATCGCGCTGGGAAAGTTCCTGCTGTACGGCCGCGTTCCGCTGTTCCGTTTCTTCCCGCCACGATAACTCCCGTTTGGCGAACTCTACCTCCAATTGCTTTACGTTTTCAGTAGATTCTTCGTTGGTACGCTGCAATTGCAGTTCCATAGCATTTTTCTCCTCCAGCAGCTTGGCCAGTGTGCCGTCCTTGTCTGCGAAGGTGCTTCTCGTTGTGGCCAGTTCCTGGCTAAGGTTCGCATTGCTGGCGCTCAGTTCCTTCAGCTCCTTCTGCAGTGCCGCCACGAGCACCTCTTCTTCTTCCAGCTGCTTGTCTTTGGCAAGATTTTCCTGTTCGGCCATGTGGAGCTGTTTCCGTGCTGTTTCTAGTGCCTCCCGATCAGCATCGACACTCGTCTGAAGTTCTGCCAATTTGGCTTCCTTTTCCGTGCACGTTCCCTCGAAAGACTGCCGAAGGGTGTTTAATTCTGTTTCGAGCTTACTTTTGGCTGCCTCTAATACTGTTAGCTGACTGGTTGCGCTGGCAAGAGCTTCTTCTTTTGCCTCCAAAAGGTTGGCCTTTACTTCGTCTGCCTTTCCGAGATCCTTCAGTTGGATTTCCAACTGACACACGAGCGATTCTTTCTCCTGGCGGCCGGACACTTCCGCCTGGAGAGACTGTTCGTTAGCGGCCAGTTTGGCTTCGAGTGCTTCAAGTGCGTTCCTTTTCGTTTCCCGATCAAGTTCCAACTCGGCGGTGCGTTGTGCGATTGTCTGTAGCTCTTGCTCGAGGCGGGTTCGCTGGCCACCTTCAGCTGCTAGGTTTAGTTCCGCGGCTTGTAGCTGCTCCTTCAGTGTTCCGATCGTACTGTCCTTCTCTTGAAGCACACCTTTCATGCCACTTTCGCCCTCGGCCATCTTTAGATCACGTTGGCGCAAATCGTTCCTCAGCCCTTCCATCTCGGCCTCCAGCTTTTGGAGGTTCTTGTCCCGCACCTCCAGCATTTCCTCGCGGGACCGTAGTTCCGCCTGCAGGGCAGTGACCCGTTCGTCCAGTTCACCCTCGACGTTCTTAAGCGCCAGATAGTGCTTTTCGAGCTCGGCATCCTTCGCCGTCAGCTGATCGCTTTGCTCGTCCACCCGATGTTCGAGGTAGTTTACCTGCTCCTTGAGACACTCCTCGCTGATGGTGACCGCCGACAGCTTGCTGGCCGCCGAGCGCTCCGTTTCGGCAATCTTTTCGTGCAGATTCTGGATCTCATTCTCGAGCGAACGCTTCAGTTCCTCGGTGAGATGTAGTTTCTGGTCTTTGGCCAACAGGTCCGCCTTCAGTTTGTCGATGTCGGCATTCAGCTGCGCTCTCACCACTGGGCAGTGGGAAGTGGTAATGGGATTATTCATGGCACTGTATTGTATGCAATCAACGTAGGGTACACTTACCACTGGCATCTTCCGGAGGCACCCCGGGTGGCGGGGCTTCGCTGTTTTCCTTTCCGGAACTTCCACCGCCGGCCAATTGAGCTTCCAACTCAGCGACACGCTTCTGGAAAAGGTCCGTTTTAGGGAGCGATAACAGTTTATTGACAGTTTTACATTTAAAAATCCCACTACGAAACATCCCTACTCCAACGTATAATCTAACTATTTTCACACAAAAACATGTATCATGCGAAAAAGCACAATAAAGGTTAAATCAAATGTGTAACGGTGACTATAAGCAAAAGAATATGTATTACTAAAATTGAAATAGTGTTGCATCAATGTAAATGTGAAACAAGAACAATTTAAACAATTTTTAGAACCGGAATGTGAAGCTGTAATTCAAAATAGATCATGCAACAATAGACAACACACGCCAAAAGGCATGCATGGCATGCAAAATAATTTTATGGAAGAGAACAAACATAAAAGAGCACAGCTAACGTGTACCAATTACGAAGCACCAATTGAACAATCTGATTCTCGTGGAAGAGCAGAGCATAGGCAATCGTTTCACGTTTTAATTCGAAACGCACACAAAAAAGCCGAAGAGAGAAAATAAATCAACTCTAACAAATTCATGCAGTGGAGATAAGTGGAAAAACGAAAAAGTAAAGGAAACGATTGCCGAAACAGTTTGCCCCATTCGCTGCTCTTCCCGATCCGATATGGAGATACTCACATAGGTGGAATTTTGAATTTTTGTCTGAAAAAAGATACATGGTACGAAAAATGGGGGGAATGAATTAGAAAATGCGACAGAAACCCGATCTGATGGGAATGTTGAAATAATTTACAAAAGTGGAAAATGAACCCGAGCCAGAGCCCGATTCCATGGTTTCCCGGGGAACTGCCCCGCGGGATGAAGCGTTCTGCTGGGCCTGTGCCACACTCAACCACACGAAAAAGCTCCGTAATGTTAGAGCTCACTCTACTCAACTCGTGCTGCGGGTCTCAGATGGCGGTCCCGGAAGAGGACGTGCCAGGGCACGGAAGCTAATAATAATTTATGCTTCAATTTCAACACCCGCACCGCGCCGGATGTACACAGCAGTCCCAGCGAGCGCACACATTCACACACGTGTGTCTGTACGTGTGACACCTCGGGACTGGGTGCCAACGGTCGTCGGTGCACGGATAATCCCTTCCTCCCGCCCGGACCGGCTCATTCGCACCATCGTGCGTGCGTGCCACTTACAGAGACGTCCTCGCCGCAGATTGTAGCCTCGTCCACGCTGAACTGCAGATCCTCGTTGCGGCGCTTTTCGTCGGACAGTTGCTTCTCCATGGTGGCCACCTTTTCCTTGAGCTACACCGAGACGACCGCGTGACGGAGAGCACATGTGTGAAGAGAGAAGAAGAGATAAGAGCAAAGTAATAACAACGTGAGAAGAAGCTACGCCACGCGGACTTTGCAAGTCAGATCCGTCGATCCGTAGCCACCGAAGCAGCACCCGGTCACGGTTTAGCCGTTGAAAAGTGGAGGAAAAAAACCTGTGGAAACCAACGTCACGAACACGATACGAAAAAGGATGGGAAAAATGGTGTGCAAATTGGAAAATGGAGAATGTTTTATAATAAATGGTCGGCTATAAATTTAACGCAGAATGGAGGTGGCCAGCAACAGCATCCAGCACATAGTTGTGCATCCTGCAACAGATACAGAAAGTTAGGCGTGATTTAGATACAGTAAGGAAAACCCCTGCAAGCCTATCTAACGTTGGGACGAATGATTATATTATCCTTAAAATCTATCATAAACAATGCATTTCGAATACTCCCCTAAAACACACCTTTCCGGCCGACATAATTAAAAGGTAATTAAACTGTAGTCAATTATGTCCCAAAATGTGATTTATCCCTTTTTTGTTTGCTCAACAAACCCACGCGCGAAGCGGAACGAACGTAAATGAGCTTTTGTCACACCACGAGCCAACCACGGTCGGAATGCTTATTCTAATGCCTATAATAGTTCGCATAAATGACAGGCCATCCAATCCAGTGCCAGCTGGAAAACGGTCACCGAGTTGAACCCGTAATTGCTCTATGCCACATGCCACCTAGAAGCTCGCTCCGGAATCATGGTGCATGGTCCGGACTGGCCGCATTTTATATGCGGTGTTGCCAATTGCTATTATTATACCGAGGGGCGCTGGGTGAAATCGGTGCGTCAAAACTGCAACCCATTCCACGGCCGGCGAGATTGGACGACGCTGCAGAGAGTCGGTTTTCCGAGTCAACAGAACCCCAGGAACAACTCTCGCAGGATACAGAAACGGTCAATTTGCATACATCAAGCGCGTGGCCGGGAATTGGAAGTGACCTTTTGGTTGCTACAATGGACCTGCCCCAAGCTGACAGGCTGATTTTCTCTCTCTCTCTCTACATCCCGGAATGGAACGGTATCAATATTGGCTTTCTTCTTTTCAACACACACATGGACACATATGCTATGGTCGAGTCAGGAAGCTGTTCGTTAGGGCGTGAGGACAAATATGGGCACTGCCGGGCGTGTGTCTGCACCTCATCTCAGATCGTCTCGCCGGGACGGAGACATAAAGCATTCGCATGTAGGAAATTAGCATATTGGAAAAACTTTATCCATTGGCTTAGGGCATCAGGTTCGGCCCCTGCCGATGATGGCTCGCTGCCGGGCGAAGGTATTTGACCTTCGAAAGTCATTCATCGTGAGGGCATCCTGCCTGGTGGGGAACCGCTTTCCGGGACCAACATTTCTGGGCACGTATGGGGCAATTGTCCGGGAGCTACGTGCCGGAATGCAACGATGGCGAATGATATCCCAAAGCGTGAGAGTCCGTCTGTTCCGAGGACCGTACATAAGATTGTCGGACCTTCGAGAGGTTGGTGCTGTCGTCGCCAAGCAGTAATGTCCGAGATATTTCAAAGGAATCAAGGGAACGAGGGCAGCACTCCATTGTTTCAAACGCTCCCAAGGATAGCAAGGGTAAGCGCGGACTCGAATAAATTTGTTGATACATTCCGGACTTGTCCGGTCTGGATCGAGTTGGCAGGCAAAGAAGAAGGTTTCCCATGAATTCAATGCTTCCTTCCCTCAAACCGAAGTAACCTTCCTCAAAAAGGAAGTCGTTGGTCGGATCATGCTGAGTGCGGTTGACACAGAGCAAAAATGTATAAACACTGCTACAACAATATTTAATGAATTGCAAAACTATGTTAAGGGGAGCTTGAACATGAGGAGCTCATAATGTGGCGTCACTGGTTACCAAGCGTCTAGGATGACTAGATTTCTAATGACGCAAGGAGAAAATTTCATAGAGTTTCATTTCACCCAGTCATGCAAATGGCAATGGTTACTAGATGTCCGTGATCCTTTTGAACATAAACCGTACGTTTTCTGGAGATGGACAAGCCGAACTTAGCCGGAAATTTATTTGGTACATTTTCAATTCCTTAGCACTGTAAGTAAGGTATGATCCTTTCTTTAATGTTAATCTCTTGCTCATTAAATAAACACGTCTACAACACCGTACTTAAAACTCCATGGTGTTTTTAGTTTACTTGCAGTTTTCAGCTGTCCAGTTCAGTTCAAAACTAAAGGATTCTACCGAGTTAGTTCTGAGGAGCAAAGGAGTCGGACTCGACCGACGCCGAACTAAGCCATAATGTTCCGGAAGAAAAGCATTCAGCCCCGTCCTCTATTGTGTCGGTGCGCAAAACGCGCTTCCGGCCACAATAGGAATCGAAATGGGATCGAAACGTTATCGATCGTAAAGGACACTCGGTCGCTCGTTCCAAACGAGCGGGGGACAGGATCGCCAATGCCAACACACATTTGGTCACCGAAGCATGGGTGAAAGCTAGCGCATTTTTATGTCCTTCGTCCGACGGTTCTGTCCGAGAAAGTCCTGGTGCCCTATTTCTTTCCATTGTGCAGAAGGTGTGTGTTTTTTGTTGTGTATCTAACGCCCACGGACACCCGTTGGCCACAAAATGTACGATCCTGAACCTACCTCACTACTGTCGCACACTGTTTTTCCAACGGCAACCAGCACAAGGACAGGCGAAATGGCAGGGCAGCTAGACGATACAAGTGACCGAGGGTTGCGACAGAGCAACCCATGGAAGTCCTCCCGAATAGCTGGCGGGCTCATTCCAAAAGTTCGATACCGATACGGAATTGCTATCCTGCGCAGCTTTCCGTCTGTCCGTTTTTCGTTCCGTCGTTCGGTACGACATCCAGAACCGGATATGCGAACGTAATCGTTTCGTTCCGTGCCCGGTTACGGAGGCAATAAAAAGTCAGCCGGCGAAGACAACGACGTCCGACCATTCCGGACCGGCCGGCGGGTGGGATGGAAGTCAGGGAAGCAAATTGCTTCCCGTGCCGAATGACAAACGGAAATGACTGGCTGAGAATGGGTTTCCCATCGGAGCGCCACCGCGGGTCGGTGAAATGGCGGCACCGGAAAAGATGGTGCTCCGGTGACGGTCGGTTACCTCGGGAAACTCGGGCGAACCGAGGTCACGTCAGCTGCCGAGTTGTGCTTTGACGCAGAGGAGTGAATTTAATCAAACTGTCTCTAACGATTAACATGTCTTTGCGTGGCGGCCGTAAGGTGGCGCGAATTCCTTTTGGGGTATTGTCGAGTCGCTTCGCGTTGGGGTCTGTGATATGATTGCAACAAGTTTTGGAGGGATGCGAGCGATGGACACCTTACGCGAGCTCTTTCGCGGGCAAAAGAAGGGCCATCTTGAAGGTTTGGTAGTGGCGGTTCTTTGCACGTTTCCGTGCTGTTCTCTCTGACAAATAAACTTCAAAAATTAGTCAATTGAATAATAGAACTAAACAGTTTCGAGTCTACTAACAGGGTTTGTGAAAACTGAATGAAAAGAATGAAAAAGTTTTTCATAAGCAAGTTTCGGTTTTAATTGTCGCATTTATAAAATGTCACCATAACAGTTAACGCCTTTTTCTCGCTCACTCTTCACTCACTCTCTCTCTCTCTCTCTGTCAGAAAAACCATTCTTAACCTAGTTTCTTAACAAACAGTCCCTCGAAGGAGTTACTCGCTGCTCGGAGTAGCCCATTCCGGAAGGAAGCATGAATTATTAATCGGACACGGAAGAACCAACTCTGTTTTATTTAGTCTCGGCCAATCCGGCGAATGGTTGATTCGCGACGTCCACAGCCCGGATAAACGGATCGAACAGTTTTGCCCGACGGAACCGTGCAGGAGTTGCAATCCTAGGCCAGCAGGACGTCGTGAAGGATGCAGTGTCGCTCGTGGTTACCGTGCCATCCCTGAAACTCGCGGCGCAGATCAGCAATGCGAAGGGCGCGTCGTCGCACCAGCTCGGCCCAGCGTCCTATCTCACCGTCGGTGGTGTCGCGCTAAGGTCAGTGTAAACATCGGGAACGTTAGAAACATCGGTTGGAGGTCAACGTGGTTCAAAGTAGTAGTGAAGTAGGATGTGGACAGGACATGGGAAACATTTCGTGTTCGTGTTGGTTGAGTTTACACTCCGACGGATACACTCGGCGGCGCTAATGCGAACGGACGGAGCTTGCCGTATTACCTGTTGAATGTTTTTCTGGTACATTATGCTCTGATTGGCGCTTTCCTCGCGATCGATTTCCCGCTCCTGCATAAGCTGCTCGATGTGGTTCTGCTTCTCCCGCAGCACATCCTGTGGCATCGGAAGGGGAATGGAAATGGAAAAGAGAAAGAAAGACAGACCAAAAACGATTGATTATTGATAGACCAACGGAAGTGACAAACCATGCCCTACAACGATACACGATTAGGGGACGTTCTGTTGCTGTATGTTTTTATTAAGAAACACGATCCTTTCACCCGTAAACCCGCGTAAGCTAAGCTGATGATGGCGGAATGATTTACGCGCCCGCCCCGGACGAACGAGGGTTGTGAAAATCGAAATTACATTTCTTCGAAACAACAAATTGATCGTCTCCGGTGCTACTTTTATTCACCTTTCCGCCCCGGGATCTATTTTTGGTGGCCGCAAAAAAGGTGCCCGTAATCTGTTGTTTCCAGTGAATTTGGCTTTGGCGCGACGCAATGGCGGTCTTGAACGATTTGAACGATTTTGAACGGTTCACGTTCTGTTTCGCCGTGATTCTTTTGATTCGGAAAACGATTGAATTTCGCTTCACGGACGTAAAAAGACCGGATTGATGTGGTTTCACCCGGATTCTCGAGGGGTTAGTTGGAACCTTTTTCCACACTTTTAGGTATACCAACGTGCGTGGTTAAATATTTGGAAAATGAAGTAAAAGTGAAAACAAAACGTGAAAAAGTGAAGAAGGGATAACAGCGCTTAGCCCGTTGGTCCTGTGAGGAATCCTTGCTCTTTTGGGCCAATATTCAATCACTAAATGAAACATACTGACCAATATTTTTTATTTCTCTATTTACGTGAACCATTTTCCATAAAACTTATTATGCTTAGTAAACTAATTTTAGAAACAGTAGGTAGGAGACAACTTTAAGTAAAGACATTCTATTACTGCTCTCAATTGCTCAATTGTGGTCAATCCCAAAATTCTACCAACCCTACCACATCCTTCACGAAGATAGTTCGGGGAAAGGGGAAAGTTCGCAAAACACTCTAATCCCCGATTGCCAAATTTAATGTGATCTCTGAAATGCTCAGCAATACCGTCATCGTCGCCACTAGGGCCGTTCCGTCTCTAACAGCGTACCACGGTCCTATCCCCCGATCAGGCTTACCCCAGGCTTGTTGTGAAGACAGCATACCGCCGACCCGGGCTGTCAACGCACGACAACCCAGCAGCAGCATGATTTATCGAAGTGCCGCCCGTGACAGTTCGTGCTGGAGCGCCATCGCTCGAATTAAATATGCTAATCCGTCCCTAATGATTCGCAAAATATTAGCTTCCCGCGCCATCGAGCTCCGTCCGCAAGCACGCGGAGGGTCTTGTGATTTATTTACTGAAACCCCACACAGAAAGCTCCAGCCCGACGTGTCATCCCCCGAATGAAGGGCCCTCGAAGCGGTGCCGATAATGGTCACGGAACCCCACCCGAACGGAAATGGATCCTGCGTGTGACTGACTGTAATCCACCGCCGCCGCCATCATCTCTGCGGCGTGCAAACAATCGCTCCGAATTAGCATCGTGTTTGGGTTGGGGACATTTTCGAATCCATTATCACCGGAGGGAGGCGAGCCACCGTTGTCACTTTTGTGCCCTGCGAACCGGAAGAATTACGAGCTCCGAACGAGAACGGTGGAAAAGTTGCCTCGAGTGGGATTTAATTGGCCACAGGAAACGACCGGAGGTGAGCCTTCCGGGGAGGGCGAGGGAAAGAAAACAAACCCGGTGGCCGTATCATGATGGCCAGGACGCCGCCGGAGCGACTCAGAACACATTTGACATTTGACAGAGCTCCGGCCCGCAGCAGTCGGATGTGAAGTGGACGCAGTCAACATCGGAGGAGCCCTTTTTGAAACCGACGCGCCTAATGAATTTACTGTCCCGGGGGCTGGCAACAAGTGGACCACGTACTTCGGATGGGCAGGGTTCAGAGAAAGACATCCCCAGGTCCGTCGTCGTCGTCGTTCCAAAGTTATTTGTTTTCGCTTGAGGGCGGTATGTGGGGCACACTTAATTGATCTGCCAACTCGGACGACAATGGAACGCTGGACGTGACGGAACGTCCCGCGTTTTCCGGAACCCGTGAGGTTGTCAAGACAGATCTTCCCGGCGCACCAACCAACGGAATGGAGAACGTGTACTTGAGTAAGATAAATGGAGAGTACACGGCCGCCCACTATGAAGAACTTGCCAAGTGAAACCACCCATCACCACTCTTGGGGAACCCCCTCCATGGACTAAATCGAACCCATGAATGGAGAGCTTTTCTCGGAGCATCATTCTCGATTCTTAACGCCAGATTTTCGGAAGGAATTCTAACACACGTCAATCGGACCGGAAACGAAGCGGAGTCATCACCGATAGCGGACCTTTTCACCCATTTCCGTCTGGGGAGTTCCACCGTTCGCGAACCAATCAGTTGTTCAAACACAGCGCCGAGTCAAGGGCGTGCGTGTTGGACGTGTCGATGACTTGATTTCTCGTGACAGAAGGACCAATACACACCACAACACCGAGCAATCAAACACCGAGTCCCTTCCGAAAGCGCCCTCGTAATCCCCGTGTCTGTGTCACCAAGGGTGGACAGAAATCTTTATTTCTCCCAAAAACTCGGCCCAGCTGGCTGGCCAGAGTGTCACTGCACGGTGCTCACCACAGACTAGGTGACCGAGGCCCAGGGGCAGCTTCCCCTCTGGTTGTCTGGGTGCGGCACAATCGTTGAACGTCCACCAGTCCAGAGAGGCACGACAGAATGTCATCCACCGTTCAGCTCTTGCGGATCGCAACTGAACGCGCGGTCCAGCCACAAGACTGACAGAGGATCGTTACTGGGACAGAATGGTTGTCAGTCCGCACCAAAAACGGTCGGACGATTATCTTGGCGTCAAGTATGACCACAAACACACACGCGCGGACGGGATCAGATCTTCGCGATCAGCACCACCAGCTTCCTGCTTCGACCAAGGTGCTGTGCGTTGTGTGTGACCAAGTTTAGCAACACGATGGCGCCTTCGCTAATCGGAAGACTGCACGGTCGACCACCACCAACACACCGCAATCGGTATTGTCTTGGCTGATCGCACCGTGCGCACCCAAGAGAGCTAATCACAGTCCACCTCCGCAGTCGAGCGGGGGCCAGGGTCTTCTGGTTCGTGCGCATACCATAGCATACACTCTACACTACGACGTGGTAGGTAACCTGCGACATCTTGCTACGTCATGGACGTGTTTTAAGGTGCGCCACTTAAAACGCCCCCCACGCTGATCATCGAGCACCGTGCGATGACAGCAGCAGGCGGGGACACCTGAATCACCCGCGAGAAGCAAGTGTTGTAGAGGCACCTGCGATGCGATCGCGCACGATCCCAGATTTTGGTGATGCTCGCGATGGCCGAAAGACTTGACAGCCGAAAGCGTATTCAAATCTCCGTTTACGATCGTCACCCCGGCGATCTTTTGTAGTTTCTTCGCAGAGCTCATCATCGTGAGTCGTAAAAAATGAGATCAGGAAGTGGATCAGCGAAGCCGTTTAACGGTTTTACGGACAATTTATGATCGTGACTATGCTGGCTGGCTTTCGGGTTTCTCGGATTTATGCTTCCCGCAGAGTGCTTTGTGGAGCTGCCATCCATTTCTCGGGGGGTCCACCGATCCGTTACCGATGACTTGGAGTGATCAACTTGAACTAGATTCTATTTCAATGGATCAAAAGTCAAGAAGGGATATGCGATCCCGACTATAAGTTGTTGCTATAATCAATATCAATCTGTCATGGAGTGACACGACGAGCACCGTGGTCCAACAAAGTACTTCTCAGGTCGAGCTTTCATCTCAGTGTGGACTTCAAGCGCGTTTCAATGGATGACAAATGGGCCCTTTAATTGAAGATCACTCATGAGCTGACGAGTATTACAGACAAATATTTCACAAGGAGCCATCCCGTGGTCGTTGTGGACTGACCTATGGCTTACTGTATATTACATCAGCACGCGTCAACGTCATCAACGGGAATAGACAATCATCATCCACCAACACACGGGTTAATGCCAACTACGGACAGCTGTACAATACACCCCACCTTCTAGTGCCAAAGCTCTGATTTGCATGTACACGCATTTGCATTCGCGACGCTCACCTACTACCACAAATCAACTCGCCCAGTTTGATGTGGGCCGCCACATGCAATCAGCGAAGGGGGTGGTGATCACTATCAACCCGACCAGGCGCGGTAGGTGATCGATTACAACAGCTAGCTACCTCGCTACGAACTGTATGCATTCTGCCAGCTCCAGTCCAAGACTCCCCCAAAGCAGGCAGCCGGGTCAAAAGCTTGCACAAACGCAATCGCTGTCATCCGAGGCATCCGAATGAGGAGGGACCCAAGTTGAGCCCCCATAAACTCACTTTTACCATAAATGGCAGGTTGCGACAACAAATGGTCCCCGGCTTCGTAATGTCAGGCCACAATCGCTTATAATTGCAAAGCACTACAGCAGGGTACAGTGATCCAGCCCTGGCCTTTTAGAATCACTTTTTGCAAATACTAAAACATTCTTTAAATTCCAGCAATTTCAAGATGGCAAATCAATTAACTTTTAAACTCGGGAGTCATGTTGCTCACAGTCAGATTTGTTAGCACGGAAGCCGTTTCAATTTACACGCACGTCGACGAAGTGTGACCCACAGCAACAAGCAGTCATTCCTCGGTGCTCTGTCATGCTACACCCGGTCACGGTCAAGCACATGCCGCACGAAGTGGTTATGGTCCTGCCAAAAACCAACAACAGAACCGAACGATCAATCTTCCGAGTGGAGATTAGTTTTGGCGTTTCGGGTTAACGAAGGTTTTGTTGTGCGCTGGACAAGTCGCTCATCGCCAGTCCCTATCGGCAGCCCATTGGGCGGCCTTGTGGTAAAGGGCCAGGAAGCCGTAACGATGACGACGTTGGCTACCAGTTTATCTGTGCGCCTTCCACGCTTGTGGAGGGTGGACATCCTGCGATACTTCATGGTACAGCTTCCCCCCCTTACTAGGCATCATTCCCTGAACAGGATTCATCTGCGAGCTGCTATTGTTATTAACAGAATAAAACGAAAAGTGTTGTCACCCCATTTTTGTGATGGCCTGGTAGTAAATTTCCCCGAGTTCCAAAAACTGGAAACATAGGCCCCTATGGGCAATTTATGAAGTCCAAGAATTGAAAACGGACCGCACGGAGAGCCGCCTCAACAATACAATCGATTCAATTCCAATAACTTCAAACGGTCCGAAAGCATCCTTAGGATCTTGAAAAACATACAGCACTGACGTCCGCGGATGATGCTGACACACAATTTATTCGTCCTCTTTGGCCACCCCACCAAGGGACCGGGAGACCAAGGGCCATGGTCTTGCTCCCGTGGCTTGCGGGCAGATACTTGAGACGGATTTTGCGGGGCTAGTGAGGTTAGTGTTTAATCTTTTTTTTGTTTCTCTTACATCCTAACGCAAAACAGGCACAACGAACGCAACCGAGTAGTAGTAGTAGCCACCAACAACAGTGGACATAACAGAGGACAACATGGTGCCTACCTGAAGCGAAAAGGAAGCCTTCGGCGTCGACGGTACGGCGGTAGCAGCGGCCGATGATTTCCTCTGCGAAACAAGAGGCATAACGTGGTTAGAGCGGAAGACGAGCAACGTCTAGAGAGCGGAAAGGGTGTTAGGTTCGCCACAGTGGCCGTGGTTTCGTTGGTTACGCCAGGTTTGTCCACGGGGACCACAGCTTAGCCTAGGTTAGTGGCTCAGGAGGTTAGGCTAAAACAACAAAACAAACGGCCCAAAGGAACGCTCTGGGGGGAGAGGGTGGTTAGAGGAGGTTAAGAAAGGGGCTCTGGAGTTAACAGGGTCCTTGGGCACCGTGGCAAACAAAACACAACCAAACACGGGCGCCCTCTGGCGGTGATCGAGCTACCAGGCGGTGAGCGATACCTGTGCGCTCATGCGAAGCCGGGACGTGGCCGTGGTCGCAATCGAGCTCATGGTGGCCAGCGAGTTGAGTGATTCCTTCGAGTTGGCGCGCGACAGCCGGGCGGACGTCTTGCGGGCGGACGGTGACAGGGTAACCTTGGCGATCGGCACGAAGATGCCGCACTTGGCCGGACACTCGAAGTATCTGCGAAAGTGAGCGAGCGTTAAAAATCCGGTATCCGGTTGACCCCTGTGGCCCGGGACTCACCTAACACCGTCGACGGTACCATCGTTCTTGCCGCTCGCATCATCCAGCTGCACGCCACACCAGGTTCCGCTGGCGAACTTGGTCTCACCGAGGTACTTCAGCATTCCCGGCCGGGACCCGAATCCGGATGAGACGATCACGCGATCGCCTACGTTCAGTGATGCTGCTTCTGCAAAACAAGAGAGGGCCACAGGGCCCAGATAACCATTAGCTTCCATCGGCGACGCAATTAGCACCCCCATTCCGGCGACTTACTTCCAGCGACGGCCGGTGACTTGCTGGCGTAGCTCTGGACACTGTGCGTCGGCGAAACGGTTCCGGAGCGGGCCGGTGACGTCAGCGAGCGGAAGCTCGCATCGAGCGGCGTGCTGGCGGTCGAGTCAGCGCCGCCACCACCACCACCACCACCGGCCAGCTGCTCGCGGGTGAGGCGCGTCAGCCGGGAGAAGACACCCTTCTTCGCCTCGCACTGAAAGTAGCGTTTACCGGCCACCGAACCATCGTTCTTGCCGTTCGGCTCGTCCAGCACCACGCCGGCCCATTCGCCCGGTGCAAAGTGCGTCTCGCCGATGTAGGCAATCTGTCCCGGGCGGACCCCGCCGACCCAGACGCGCTGCCCGATGATGAAACTGTCCGTATCACTCGTCAGAACGGCTCCCTGGTCTGTCGAGAGAGAGAGCGAGTGGATTCGATAAGGAAGCCGTAAGCATGAGTCAGCCTCGGTGGACGGGGGCCTACGGGACCGCAATTTTACGGCCCACTGGCCAATGACCGTCGAACCGAACCGAACCGATCCGGATCGGTCGGTGCGTGGGTTAAGGTGAAGTCGGTTACCGATAAGAAAGCGATTCCGGTGAGGTCCACTGGAGAACGGATAAGCATCGAACACCCCAAAACCCCACTTTTGTGGTCGCCTCCGATGGTTAAGCACGGACCCTCATTTGAATATTTTACGATGCATTTTTTTGCGTGAGTTCCCCTTCATCACGGGCCAATAACCGAACCAGTTTTAGAAAGCGCTCTCTTTCATATTTATCAAGTGCCATGCTGACGAAAATAATATTTTTTGCCACTAACAATGTTAGTTAAGAAACTAGTAAAACTACAGCAAACATTGACATAAAGACAAATTAATTATACAGTAGCTATACAAGGGACTAAAAATTTATATACTATAATTTAGTTATTCAGTATAATTTACCAACTACCAAAGCAAAAGTCGCAACAGAATAGAGAAACAATTAAGCGAACGAGTAAACACACAAGCAAATAACGGAACCTGTAAAACCGAAACCCATTAAAGCTAGGCGTCACAGCAAACCGGGCAACTTTGCACCGACCGTTAACCGTGCAGAAACAAGAGCCGGCCAAAGCTATGTGGCGGCGTCCTTATCCGTAAATGCCACCCGGAAAGCCGGATGTAGAAAGCCGCCCGCGGGTGGAATGAATCACGGGCATTAATTAGTGCGGAGTGTGTAATTTCTGTGCCTAGCTGAGCGCCACCAAGTGAGCGCACATGTTTCCCGGCTCAGGTGGCAGCGAAGCGGTTAAAGGACATTCGTAATTATACCCGGCCAGGCAGCACACACGGGTACATTTTTCGTGCGCTTACCGGTTTGCGAGTCTGCGAGTGCCCCGTCCACGGTCACGGGACGGGGGTTATGGGTTAGAGCAGCAGTGAGTGTAATGCATTTATCCTGGCCCACCACGACCACGGATATTATTTCAGCTCGCCGGGTTTGTTTAGTGTTTTTTAAACGCTCGCAACGCTTGATGGGTGAGAACCAGAGCCCCCGCATTTACCTGAACTTCGACGTCTTCCGGTTGCCTCCCAGTATCCGTCGGAACCGGTGGAGGCGCCTGATCGAGGGCGGGAGGATGATCGTGCAAACGAAATGCGAGCGTGCAAAACAATCCGTCAAAAGTGCGCAACAAATGAGCCCCGGGGACAACAGTGGGGCGGCAGCAGCAACAGCGAGGAGTCGTATTTCCGGTACGGAGAACCGCACACGCACCACCCACACAAACACAACAGTGAACAGGGATCACATGCAGCAGTAACAGGAGCAGCAGCATCACAGTGAGAGAGAGAGACGCCACACAAACCATAAAAAGGTTGCAAAAAGGGGATGAAAAATATAAGAAAGTGCACATAGAAATAATTAAAAACACAAACAATGTACAGTATAATTAAAGCGAGCTAACGAACAATCGACTAACTAATATAGGCATGCACACACTGCAATAATGACCATGAACTACAAAGAGGTATCTGAATTTGGGCCTTCAAAACTGGTAAACTATTTAACTAAATTAACGATCAAATAGGAGAGCGTATGTAAGGTCAATTTCATGATGTAAGTCTTGGTTTTGCATATTCTAAACCGTCAAAAGATCAATGTTTATGAATGTATTAAAAAGTTCTTCATTTCGAATTCCCGTTTAATTTGTTGCGAGCGATCGTCGAGGGTTGAATAACCCATTAGTTGGCACGGTATTGACATCCTCATACACAGGACTGACTGTTACATAAATTAGACCCCTCTGGGTCCACTTTCTCTAACCCATTTTGAATTTCATGGTATTCATTGCCTTTTCGCTAACGGTTCTAAGTACTGCACATGCATGCTCTACGTAATTTAAATAAATACAAATTTTCTACGAAGAACCCTTCTCCGGACCACATGATGCCTTCTCTACAGTGATGGATTTGAAGCGTTGCGTTTGGCCGCAAATCGCGACCCACAGAAGATCCACCCCACCCGCGTTACATGGACGCTGCTACTTACTGGAAGTTTTACGGTCCGAGCGACTGCTCTTGAAACCGGAATCGGGCGATCGGGACGATCGCGACGACACGGGACGCTCGAACGTCAGAACATCGGTTTCGCTTTCTTCGTCCACATCTTCGCCGGCACCCGCATTCGCACGTGGTGTGTTACAGTTTCAGTGGGTCAATCGGTCGCGCCGAGAATCGGATCGGATTTTTTTCAAGAAGTCGCCGCCGACGGGCACGATCGCGAGAATGCAAACGCCATTCCCACACGCGCCACAACATTGGGCGGCCGCAGCATGTGATTGACACGTCGCGTAGTAATTATTATTTTAAGTTGGAGTTTTTTTTTACAGTGTTAACACGCGGCACGCGGTACGTGAGTGATTGACGTCGGGCGTTCGTTTTCGAAGCGAACACGTGGGCGGCGGCCGGCGTAAACGGCGATAATTAGCGGTTATGTTTGTTCGGTTCGGGACAAATGGCCGTTCGTCAAGCAGGTGTCGATCGGGACGCGCGTTGCGTTGTGATAAACGATCCGTACGTGCGGAGCCGGAGCCGATACCATTTCGGTTGGATTGTTTTTCGTGCCATTCGAAGTGCACAAACGCACGCGGATTCGGAGGGATGGATGGATGGGAAGTAAGAATTAAGCATGTGGCAGTTAGAGCAAACAAAAACACAGGCGACAAACACACCACGTAACGAAAGAATGATTAATGAAACCAGAATGTACACCAGAAAACAAAACAAAAGATACATGGGAAAAAGAGAAAGAGAAAAAAGAGGGAAGAAACCAAGAAAAAAGAACATAAGACAAACGATTACATGCACACACGGCGTGTCTAATTGCTACACTATAGAAAGAAAAAAATAAACATACAGCTAATGATGGAACCGCTACATTGAAATGGCCAATGAAATAAGGGCTTAACATAAACATGAAACGAGTGATCGATGCCTTTGGGGGCCGAACTGAACAGTGTAATCCAGACAACAGCATCGGCGCTGTGCGGAGAATGGATTTTCATGCCAGAAATGCACCAGACCCTTCTCTGGTTACCAAATCACGGCTGATTGTAACATAAAACGTCTCCCAAGACGCGCTCGGCACTCTTGGCTTTAAAAAGCCGTCCGTCGCGTATCCTTTTACTGCCTCCGCAAGAATGTGGCACGTGAACACGCTGGGTGCGCATACAATTAAATCAAACAAACGCTTGGGCAGAGGTCTCACGCAGTGATCCAATTTCTCCCGCAAGCGAGCATGGGCACCGTAATTCGATCAGCTCGATGGCGGTGTCTCCGCGGTGCTCCAGATGGTGTTGGCGAAGCGTCACTTCTCTGGCCGCCATCAATCAACAACGACGACGACGATGATGACGGACGACAAACAGTGTGTGACGTCGCTTCGCTTCGCGTCCTGTGCGCGGCAACATTAATTGCCGTTCCGGCTTTAAAAGCAGGCAAATAGTACTTATTGCAGGCCCGGAACCTACCCGTGGACAAATAGCGCGTTCACTTTCCGCTGTTTGTGAATGTCTTTGCGTGCTTTCGAAGCGATGGCACATAGTGGTAAGCTTAGCTTCACTTATAGCACTATAAAACTCTATTTAACTTTTAGACAGACTTTATAATCGAAACGAAACAAATTCAACCGGCTCAACCGCAACCGCCTCCAGCTGTATGGCGGGTTCTGAGAAACTCCGGCGCCTGAACTGTAAAGAACTTCGTAGTTGTTTATTGCACCGGAAGCGGTCGATCGAGCAGGAGTTATGTTGTACGGAAATTGGAAAACATTCCGACAGTCCGACGATGGCTTCACTCCGAGCGAGGGGGCTCCGAGTTCCGAGAGAGCTTTTCTCATAACGCTTGGGAGAAAACCTTTTCATGCGGAGTAAATCCTTTCGGTTTAATAACCGTTTGCTGAGCCCGACTGACAATGAAATGCTGGTGATAAAGTGTGATGAAATGAAGCATGCAGACCATGTGTTGAGCAGACAACATAACGACTTACCTGGAAGATGTGACTTGCTGTAATCGCTATCACTCGGGCGTCGCATTTTGCTCTCGAGCGACGGCACTACCAAACGTGCGATGTTCACCGTGCGATTAGTTCAACGACATCACGCAAGCGTGGTGGAGGGTGTAACATACAGCAATCAAACAGCAACAGCAGCAGCGTGTAAGCCAAGCGTGTAAGCGGCATGGGGAAAATGAAAAGGAGAAAGAAACAACAAACGAAACAAATAAGAAATCATGAATCACAAACACAGCACACAGCAACGCAGATGTGAACAAGGCGGGAACACGCTCGAACAAGTGCCAAAAATTAGTAAAGTAGTGTCAATACGGTAGCGGAGAAGCAAAACGATCGGGCGGGGGCCTGAACAAAACGAAAGGAGAAACTTCGGCCGGATGGACGGCCACGGCAACAAGTCGCGAACTGCGCTGAAGTCGCAGAAGGTGTGAAAAGCCAACCCGCGTAGCGGGCAGATGATGAAACGGGGACACGATAATGGCAAAGCAAACGAACGAAACGACCGAATGAGCCCCTCGCCAAGACGATGAGCGATCTTTCGGCAGCGTTTTCGAGGAGTCTTTCCACCACGCATTTCTCTTTCTGCCGACCAAGAAACAAACAATGCGAAAACAAATTCGGATTTTCGGGTGGCCGCAGTTTAGTTAGGTTTCTACTAATATTCAAAAGGTGGTGGTTGTTGATTTTCCTGATGCAGCCCCAATTTGTACGTACGAGCAAACCGATTCGGCGATACTAAATCGAAGCGAATCGCATTTTATGACTGTGTCGAACGTCGTCATAAAACCCTTCATTGGCCGCACGGTGACCTTCGCGCGCGGGTCACACATTGCCGATCCGATGATGTAATAAAAACACCCTTAAAATGTCCATCAAAACACCCACACGCGCGCTCGTGGCCGCCCCCCGAATATCACCTGCGGCCGCCCGTATAATAAACAATGTCAAGAGTGACCGACTGCCCAGTGATCGACATCGTCGGCCGCGGCATCGAAAATCTACATCTCACACACGATTCAGTCGCCCATTTGCCACTCAATCGTGTAATGTCGTAAACATACACGACCGGAAAAGTCCCCATAATAAACACACTCCCGATTGGCTCGGAGCGGAGCGGACCGACCCGGGCCGGAATCTATCTTGATCGCATCGCCAGAGGGTCGCATCACCCAATGGCCAGTCTCTGTGTGTGGGAGTCCACTCGGATGAAGGGCGCACCCCGTCAATGGATCAATAGATCACAACGCCACTATGACGCCATTCTTTCCCGATCGATTCCCGATAGCCAATAAAGTACCAGGACCGTGCCCAAAAAACCTGGGAGCACCGGTGATGCAGGGGGGTTAAGTAAGAAAAATTGTCCAACTGGCGGACGAAGGGCCCACGAAGGACTTCTTGGCCACCGTGCGCTCTGACTGGGGATTCGGATAATAACGGCACGGCCCGGTGACACCCGCCATGTCTAGTTGCGGAAAATGATTATTAATGTGCTTCAAATCCCCCGTGCCCGAAGGCCGTCAGTCCGAACCGGGCAACTCTGCGTCGTCCGCAGGTCTATTGAGCTGCATCTGCGGCCAATAAAGGTGGAAAGTGTGTATGAATGATAGCATACCCTTGGGCCAAGACCGCGAGGACCGGGTGACCAGGTGGTGGCAACGTTCCATATAAATTACCGGTACCGGGGTGTCATAATTCACCATATCTCTTGTGGACCGGGCACTCCTATTACGGACAGGAGAACCGGATGTTGGGGGCGCCACGGTATGTGTCCCACATACCCGCAGGCACGTGAAAGTTGAGGGTGTACCTTCGGTGCGCCATTCTAAACCACGGCTAATGTGAAGTGATTAGTAAATTTTCCAAACGACCAGCTCCGAGCCGGTCATGTTGCGGATCATGTATAATTTTTGGAACCACCATGGGAACCTCCAGGAGACCCGGTACTCCATCATCAGCACGCTAAGCTTCTGGGCGAGCCACTGCCGGCCACTCTGTCAGTGACTTGATCCACGTCAAACGACCTGCCTTTCAATTACACTCATCCATTTTGGGAGATTTTGAGCTCAAAGTTCCAGTACCCAGTGGTCATTAGACGGTCGAGATGAGCAATGGCTGCAAGAGCTGGACAAAACAATGCCCTACACTCTTGGTGCTCCGAACTCCGAGTATCATCCGTCATCGGCGCGCTGCCCTGCGCCGGACGGACGAAGATCCGCAGCCCCAAACCTTTGTGTCAACAGCCACTTGAACGACCTACGAGCCCAGCGCTACGGCGTAGTTGGCCTAGCCCGGCAAGTGCTAATGTAACGTAGAGTGGGGCTGCCGAAAATGGGGCTTTCTAGTTGCGATGGTCATCAAGTGGACACTTTGCAGAACCCCCGCGCGAAATATTCTGACCGGCCTGACTACAAACCTGTCAAAAAAGCGCGACAACATTGAGGAGCATTGTGACAGAGGCAGGAGACGGACCGAGCGTGACATCAGAGAGACCGAGGACCACATTCCGGACGCACACTCAAAACGCGGACCGCAGATTACCACCGAACCACCGCAACCGAATAAAACATCAAATAAAGAATGAACCGAAAAGAAGAATCCAGCGTGGTTTTTTTGAAGCTCCCGACCCGGGAATCGAGCACCCTTCACTGGCCGGCGGAGCTTTCACAGCCTCAACTCCACAGAACAGGTTTTGGGGCGGGTTTGCGATTGAAATTACCAACCTTCCGTTTTCAACCACTTTTCGATGCGTAAATACGTTTTAAATTCACGCCCAAAGGTGCACAATAATTGTCGGTAGAATCGGCGGTAGATCACCTCGACATCATCATCATCATCATCGGTGGCCGTTTGTTTGTTGACATTGGTTCGCTTCGGAATTCCAGCGCCAGCATCTGGAATAGTACTGGAATTCCAGAGCCCCCAATATGCTCGGCCGGCGGCCTATGCTCCATTGTTACGTTTTAATTAAAATGATCAATCCACTGTGTGTTCCAAAAACAGAAACATTCCGCGGCCCTCGGCAGCCCTTTGGCAGTGGACCAGCAGCATCGTCAGTGGGGCGCGCATATTTTACCATAATGTGACAGTGTAGGGGGTCGCGGGTCGGATCGATCGATCCGAAGCAGAAGCAATAATACGGTAACCGGCTCACCGATGTCGGCCGGCATCGCTTTTCACGCCGGTACCTAGCGGCCTGACATTGATTCGCCATTTATGCGAGAGCACCATAAATTGTCGAGCCTTTCTCGGCCCAATTCCACAGGGGCCACAGCTCGCGTCAGCTGCATGCATCGGGTTGTCGCGACGCTTGCAGCAACAGGTGATGACCCCGGAATGTAAATAACCGCCACGCTGCGTCACCGAATGCCAAGTTCATGGCGTTGTCCATCGCCCGAGGGGGTGGCGCTGCTAGTCGTCTATTAGTAGTGTCCGCCAATTACCTTCCGCCACAACTTCCGTTCTTCCTTCGCGGTGGTGGAGTAATTAAAGCTTACGGCGCTCTATTTATACTTTCCACGGACCAACGGTCACGC
The DNA here is from genome assembly GCF_943735745.2 of Anopheles bellator. Taxonomy (NCBI): domain Eukaryota; kingdom Metazoa; phylum Arthropoda; class Insecta; order Diptera; family Culicidae; genus Anopheles; species Anopheles bellator. The sequence goes on along the minus strand of NC_071286.1, from coordinate 75,269,406 downwards.
CGGTGGCTGGTCCCTTGGGGGGCGAAAGATTATAAATTCAGTGCAAAAATCGGTAGCATATCCGCGACGGCGCAACATTGAGTTGAATGCCATAGGGCTCCCACCAGAAGGGATACGCATCTGCGATCTGATTTGATGTCCGAACCCCCGACGGGTTTGTTTGTTGTTCTTCGCTTAGCGGGTCCAGCAGCTTCATTAGCGTGATTGGCTCGAATGCCTGCCAACTGTCTGCCGCCAGGCGAGGTCGAAACCCTGCCGAAGGCTTGGCTCTGCCAAAAGCTCTTTGAGAAAAGTTTAACTTCGGTTGAAACTCCACTTCCGAAACTCGGTTCAACGACTCCGCACCGCAAAGATTTGATTGCAATTGCGTAAAGGAGGAATTTGGTTTTATAATCATTCCGCAATCAAACAGAGACAGCGAACGTTTCGCCTGCTCGTAGGGAGTCAGATCCGCCGTCGGTTGCAGTTGATTATCGGTATTGCGGTATGGAAAATGTTTTATCAATCACGCAGCCCGACTGGGGAGGTTATGCAACAACGGCGCGGCGACCACTTGGGGTTGCTAGCGAGCGAAACATTGCGGAGACCGGGGCCACCACCATTGGCAATGGTGCACAGAGCTGTCCATGGACGGGAGACAACAGCTTCCGTGTGCACCAACTAAGTTCACAGCTCTACCAGCAACTGAATGCAAGGTTTTTACGAGATGCAATGTTTATGCAACACCGACCGACACCGTTGTTCTAGGTCCACCGCCTTGAACGCGCATGGGAACGCGGGTGCTTCTGTTGCTCGTGGTGTTCCCAACACGACAAGACGATTGCCAAGCCAAGGGCTGCTCTCCAGCTCCAGGATTCGTAGGCGCATCCGTTCGTTCGGCATCATTAATCCCACCCGAGCTGCATAGTTTGGGAACGGTATCCTCCGGCTGTGACGGAAATAGAAAGTATCCGTTTCGCTAGGGCAACCATCCGCGCCGGGATTCTCGGTAAATATCGGTTCGAGAAAATAGCACGTCCAGAGGTTGGCTACCGATGGAAGCAATCCTGCCCCCCTCAAAACAATGATGAATGCAGCAATTTCTGATTTCCAATGAACCGAACTTGGTTCAGAAAATTCTACGTTCCTGTGTCGTTCCTCAGTGCAAGGCAAGGCAAGACGACGGATGTGGTTAAAAAAGAAGGCTTCCGAGCAGTTTTGGAACACGGCGAACTTGCTGTGCCAGTTAAACAACTTTTTCGACTTTTCGAATGTAAATTAAACTTTTCCGGGGAATTTCTGTACATTCTCTGGGAATTCTGGCTTCCACTTTATGGCTCAACTTTCATGCGCTACCGAGCAGGTCCAAGTTGCAGCAATTTGAAAGGAAAACGTTGCCGCATCGGGCACGGCACCAGCAACGACCTCACCGGTGTGTGAAATGCGAAAGTATTATAGTTGTCACGTTACAAGGTTTCATCCGCCGTCCGCTTCAGACTTGCTGTAATGCTCACTTCTGTGCGCTCCATTAATTAGAGCGTCAAGCGTTTGGCTCAACCTTCACTCCATCCCGGATGATAATGGGGTGAAAGCTGACGCCGATTGGCCCATTCTGGACACATTAATCTTACGAGACGAGATCGTTGATCGATTGTGTGCGACCCCCGGCCGAGCTCTGTCTTCTATCTAGCATCGAATCATGAACTCTTCGGGCTAATTGGGCAAGCCAAATCGCGAAGAAAACCGTTCATAATTCTCCTCAGATGAATCCTTTGGTTGTGAATGGCTTTAAAATTGTAACCAATTCAAGTGCTACAAATTAAATGCAGACGAACTTCCAGCAACAGTTGTTGACGGGGAAAACACGATCGGAATTTATCACATTTTAATGGCCCATTTTACTGCAACTGTGACGCATCGACAGTTTATGGCCATTTAAAATGACGCACATACCTCGGTACCAGGTGACGGAAACACTGTCACCAACAGTGGTGTTTCTGGACCCAACAATGTACATCATAAATACAAATTGCACGGTCGCACGGTGCTCAAGCGAAAGCTGGTAACAAAAACCAACAGTCGATACACTTTACGATCCCGTAAGGCAATTAGTAGTGACCACCGTGACACTGGCGGACCGTCGGAACTATGTGTCCGGACGGCTACCGGCTGACCGGCAAATAATTCCGTGTGACTTCCGCACGCAGCACACGATATATGTTAATGAGCGGCCCTGTGTGCGCGAAGTAAATCACGTTCTCGACCCTCGAGGGATACAACCTCGGTGCACCGGCCGGTCGCTAATCTGTATTCCGCCAGTCGATGTCCCTGGTCCACGATAGGTAATGATCGTACATGGCGCTCCTCTTCGATTGACCCCGTTGTGCGTCGTCAGCGTGGCAAAATTGGAATCCTGTCGGTCTGTCCGGGTCAGTCAGTCAGTCAGTCAGAGGCTTAACCCCGATGTGTTCGACTTAGCACGCGAACCAGGGCATGTGCTGACCTTCTTCAAACGCGCCGTGCGCAATGTTGTTTCGCCGTTTGGCAACCGTTGAGGTGGCAAACTTTGCGACAAGAAAAGGACAGCTATTACCAGAAGCTCGTAGACCTACAGTCAATCTCGTATGGAACGAATTTTTGTTCCTTGCGCATACGCAGACGCGGACTGCACACGAAACAATTGTATGGCGGTGCACAATTATTCAATCGAGGATTTCTGGTAACGACGTCCTGTGGCTTCGTGTATGCTTCGGCCACACTCGAGGCCAGTGCACCACACACAAATTTATTTGACCATTTTACGCCAAATGAACCCCAACCAACTCTGGCAGCCGCCGCCAATGATGTCGATTGTTTCGCACCGACCCCGGCTGATGTGGTTAATGAACTTGGTGTATGTGTGTGTGTGTCTGGTTGTGTGGGCGCGCGAACAGCATACCGAATACGCAAACAATAAACATAATCCCGGTACATTAATTAACGAACAACTGCGCGGCAACCACGACGCGGGCGAGGCGGGCCACAATCGACGGTGGAGTTGTTGACTTTAATGATTTTGATTCGCGAATCATGGACGGGAGGCCATGGCCGGGACGGTGGTAAATCCCCACGCCGCCATGGTAAGCGGTTCCCGCGAACCGACGGCGGAGTTGCACCACGGTAACGCTTGGGTTGGAACGGCACACGATCGCGCGCGCGCTGATGTTTGTCGGCTCCGAGCCGTCGTTTCGTAGAATAAGGGCAACAGGTTCCGCGGGCGCCCAAGAGGACTGTAAACCGATACAACCACCCGGCTGCGCGGAATTCTTCTCGTGACTTTTCGAACACTTAGGCCGTGTCGTGCTCGCAAAAAAAAAAAACAACGAGCGAACCCGCATTCTGGATCTGGGCCTCAGAACTCTCCTCAGAAGGCTGAAGGGCATCGAGTTCCCGAAATTGTCTGCCACGCTCTCTTCCATTCCACAGCTTCACAGTTTGACAACCGACAGCATTGTGTTTCCATTTATCTTTCTCGTTATTTGTGAAGAAAGGAATGGTGACGCCGTATCCCGTATCTGATGACGATTCGGTCCCCAAGAGGCTGTCCGTCAATACATGGTTTGAGAACATTCCCACCAAAACCTCGTTTTGTTTGCAATTTTAATTAAGGGTATTTAAAAATGTTAAAAAAAACTGACTACTATCATTTTTAAGAGTAAAAAAAAGAGACAATTTTGCCAAACCCCCCAGAGACTGCTTGAGATCAAGAGATCAGATTCTGCGATGCAGATGGAACATTCATCGAAAAATGAACTCATCTTTGGTAATTGAAAGTGAAAGTTTTGCCGTGAGGATCGTCAAGTTTCGCACCACATAGCAGCTTGCTTGCTTCGGCAACAACTTCACACAGCTCCCGCGGCCACCGCGTGCAGATCTCATTCGCCGAACTCAAGATGTCGGACTCTGTTTTTGTTTCCGTTTTCTTCGAACGCACTCTTGTGGCAAGATTGTTTTGCCTATTTTGATGAAAGTGCACAGACAAACCAGGGCCAAAAAACAAAAAAAGGCAGCATGCCAGAAAATATAAACATCGGGAACTCCCTGTCCCCGTTTTTCGAATGATGCTGTAGTACATCGGCATCTTCCGCAGCCAATCACTTGTTGCCAGAAGGAGCACCACCAAATCTCCGCAGACGCACACAAATCTTTCCTGGCCAGTTCCCTGGTTCGGCCCCTCGTTTTTTGAGGAAATTTGCACTTATACGAGCACGGCGAGCCGAAGAGCGAAAGTCGAGCCAGAGCCGAGTTGATTAGACGTCCGAGAGGCAATCGATACGGGAACCTAGACCGACCGTCGGACGGTTGGTTAAGTGTTCCGAAACCCGGATTTAACTCCGTCCCACCAAAAGGGTGCCCACGGCAGCGGAGTGCGGCGCTCGGTGGCGCCATGTATAAATCAATTTCACTTTCGGAACGTGACCAGCGAACCGTAGCAGAGAGTGTGGAGCAGATGATGGGAGGCACTCCGGCTTTAGAGCCACACACCGACGCGCGTCATCGTCCTCTTCGTGAGTGCCCTAACTTCCCCCTCCCGTGCACGACCACCGGTTGCACCCACGCGCTCGCATAGATCATAGATTCACATTTTCATTAGTCACGATTATGGTTCAGCGGGCGCGACGAGCTTTTCGCGACGGCTTGCGGTGACCCGAGAAGCTTGGCCACCGGGACGGGCACCGAACTGAACTGGGACACACCGAAAGCGCGTCACGTTTCACATAAATATGCCTTTTGCACCCCCAACTAAGACCAGAACCGTCGCGAGCACAGGACGACGGCAACGAAATGGACGAATCGTGTTCGTAGAGCTTCGCTTTTTAAAATGATGATGATGATGATGATTGGCGCAACCATGCGGTGTTGCGATTTGTATTGCGCGCGCCCGACCGCACTGCACACAGCGAAAGGATTGCATTCCATCCGGCCGGAATGGCTTTGGGCACGGTGTTTAGGCGGTTTGTGGTGTGCTGCTAAATGACAACGTTTTTAATTGGAAGTCGGAATAAAATAAGCTTAACCGCCGGGTTCTGGCGGTCAGCGCTGAATCGCACAAAATGTGGGACAATTTCCTGGTTTAGCTTTTGTGAAAAGGGTAATGAAATGTTAATTAAAACACGCCGAATGAACGAAGCCGAGTGCGAGAGGAGAAATCCTACAGCGGGTGCCCATTACCGATACAATCATCTCCGGTTCGATCCTCTCTCTCTGTCGCTATTTGCTTTTCACAGTTGGATTGAAAATTACCATAAAATTTAATTAACATTTCTATAATTGATCGGTGGCCCCAGCCCCAAACCTGACCCCGTTGCGCTGCACCCTCATTTCCCGGCGTTACCGGCGGAAATAGAAGGAATGATGGCCGCTATCGCCGACCATCATTATTAACACGGGCGGGATCGTAAATGACAGAAACTCCGATAGCAGTCATTAACACCGCCAAGACCAAGACCATAAACGGAGTGAATGAGGGAACATTTCTGATATCTGTTTCTACTGAGCTTCTACCGAGAGTCACCGCGGTCCCATTTGCATCAATTTGACCATTTAATGACAATTGCCGGTGGACGCGGAATGTCAAATTTGGCAAATCGCCGTCGTCGTCAAGCGAGGGAAGCAATTTTCTGCCTCGTCGTGGACGTGTACAATTATTTTGACGTGGCCAGTTGCTTCCGAAGGCGCGCAGCGTTTGTTTTGCCCAAATTATGCCTCTTTTGTTGCGTGTGTTGTTTTCTAATCGCTTTTTTGCGTCGAAACGAGCATGTTTTTTTACATTTTTCAAGGTAGCTGCAGAACGCCTCTCTAATAGAAGTCTTGGTCATTATTGGCGACTTTTACTTTACCTTTAAACATTTTTTTCGCAATCCTGTTTTGATCTCAATTTTTCATCATTCAGGAAGTTTTTCAATGCGCGAAAAAGGTGTCAATCGCTTGGTGCAAGGTACGAATGGAGGATGCAATGAAAGTCGTTTGTGGTCAATTGCTAGCTTCGAACGGTGCAGTTGTTAAGGGTCGAGATCTGAATTTAGTGTTTAGTCACACGGAAACTACTCATAATAAAGAATTCGATATTCGATTCGAACAATTCGATTCGATATCGATACTTCTCGAGATATCGACCACAAAAGGCATCTACCGTGAGAATAATGGATTTCTTTTTAGACTTGCTAATATATGCTAACGAAACTGCTAAATGGCGATACAGGGACAAAAATCAGAGAACCAAACTGAAACGTTCTGAACGTAGTAACGAATCGCGTTCGTGCTGCTACATTGTTTCTCTTAACGGGTCTGCCTCCTGCACAGATACCTTGTGTCACTTAACTTAAGCTAGGACTGCATCCACCACACGGACATTAAAAGAAGGCGAGATTGAGGATATTGCGGCCGAGAACGCGTTCACTGAACCCGCGGACATGTTAAAATCAAATACCGGTTTTTTCACCACAACGGAATCTAGGAGCGAATCCCAACGGTTGGTGTGTCTTGAGTGTTGGTTCAGTGATCTTGAGACAATCGCAGCGTAGAGTGCATCGCGCAGCCGCCAGCATGCGGATTCTTCTGCAAATTCTGTCCCTGGCCGTGGCGATGACGACGTTTTCTAACGCACAACTCATATTCACCGACAGCATCCCGAAGGACTATTTTCTACGGAAGGATCTCGGTGATTGTGCGGCGCGGTTTGACAAACGCAGTATGGCCATTGCAAGTCGCATCAACTGTGTAGACATCGAGGTGGGAAAAGCGCTAGGGACCGAGATCCCTCACATGGCCGTGCTCGGTTGGACATCTCAGGGTAGTGCAACCGGAATCCGGTGGAAGTGCGGTGGTTCCCTGATAACGGAACGCTTCGTGCTAACAGCGGCTCACTGTGTGGCAGATTCGAACAACAATGTACCCCGCTTTGTGAGACTAGGGGACGTCAATTTGGCCACAGCGGATGACGACAAGTACGCCCAGCAGTACGAAATACTGCGAATCATTCGCCATCCGTCGCACCGGTTTTCACGGAAATACTTCGACCTGGCGTTGATCGAATTAAACGGACCGGTGAGGTAAGGTTTTGTGAATTATGGGAAGTTTTACCTTTAAACGAAACAGTAGAGCTAAACCTTTGCGTGTCCTCATTCGTGTAGAGTTACCGAAGGTGTTTGCCCGGCATGTCTGTGGACGAAGCGTAGCCTGCCTCAGGATGACTACGAAGCGGCTGGCTATGGAGCAACCAGTTATGCCACTGATTCCATTCTGATCCTTTTAAAGACAGCTCTTTTTCCGATTGATCGTGAAACTTGCGCAGCTACATACCATGGTAGACATGGGCTTCCAAAAGGAATTGCGGACGATCAAATGTGTGCCGCAAACAATGGTACCGACACCTGCCAGGGGGACTCGGGTGGTCCACTGCAGGTAGCGCTGCAAAGCTTTTATCACGTTTATCCATTCATTTTTGGAGTCACATCGTTTGGCAGTGGATGCGCTAAAGGTTTTCCCGGCGTCTATCAGCTGATTGCGGACCACATCCCGTGGATCGAATCCGTAATCAACGAGACAGTCGACCCGCTACGATGCATTCAGAAGTACTCGGAACTTAGACAGTGGAAACCTCTTATCCCAGGCTGTAGCGTTCGTGATGGTCACGTTAGTCGAGTGCGGTTGTTATGGCCAGAGGGATCGTCTGGGTCAGTAGTTCCATGCAGCGGAACTCTGATCGATTACAACACGGTAATTACCTCCGCTAGATGTGCCCGAGCGCGCGGGAGGATTGCACCTACCGCAGTAGAGCTCGCCGTTTCCAATGTCGTAGAACGGGCCAAGATCGTCCAGATCCAGATACATCCTGACTTTCAAGAGCCATCCTACCGTAACGATCTGGCATTGCTGAGACTGGACAAATACCTGCAACCCAATGCCCGGGTTAGTGCGAGCTGCATTTCATCCCCGGAACCCTCGGTGATTTGTAGCGATCGTCAGACTCTCGATCGCGTAGCATGCTGGGATCAGTTTGTTGATGAAACAAGGACGAAATTTCTCAAATGCAACGATCAAGAAAAAAGTTCTATTAAAACACGCTTCATCTGGGGCGATGACTCTGAATCGTCCTGCACAGGACTGATGATCAGAACGGAGACAATCATCACTTCCATCCACTGTCTGAACGAAAATAGCAAGGGACCTCCGATAGCCGTTAGGCTCGCAAACAAATGGCGTGTAGATATTGGGCGGATACTCAAACACGCCGGATACGACCCGAGTAAACCACGAGAGCGCAACACAGCACTGGTGCTGTTGGACTTTCACCAATATAATAGTATATTCTACATGTGGGGTTTACTTCCCAAATGCATCCGCAACCTTGGTCACAGTAATCCACTAACGTACATTTCCGCGCACGACCCGGACAAACCAATCGAAAGCGGAGACAATATTTACGTGCCAACCTTTAAGCATTGCAGTGTTCCGATGGCCGCAAACTTAACGGGTCTGTTCGATGAAACTTTATCCGATGGCACACGGTACAAGTGCTGGGACGTTAACCGGCAAGTCATACCCGGAGCGGTAATACCGGAACCTGGAGCAGGATTGCTTGATGACTCTCATCGTTTCATTCGCGGAGTCACCACGTACTCGTTGGACTATGGATCGTCAGAACCAATCGTCAGTACCAATCTTGTGGATTACACCGATTGGATCACGCAGTTCGTACTTCAGAGAACAGGCCAAGACACGATAGTGTCCCCGAGTGTTGTCGATGAATCCGAATACGGGAACCCGTGTTTGACGCCCAGTGGAAGGCTAGGTATCTGTATGCCAGACTATGGTTGTAGACGGGAGCTTCAACGCCACCAGCTGTACAGAGCAAGTGTCAAGCGATGTGGCTTTAAAAACACCATCAGCTACATTTGCTGTCCACCGGAACATCAGGATATTCCGATGGTACCATAAGTGCCTCCGAAGGACGATTAGTGGATCGATTTGCAATAGGCAAACTGAAGGTGAAGATCTCGAAATGGAGTCCGATCACCTGAGCCCAATAAACGGATACCCAGATGCTGACCAAAACTCACAACAAACCCTGAATCATGATCCAAAAGTTTTCTATGAAAATGTGGTACGGTTTTTGTCGGGTAATCAGAATATACTTTCAAATAAATGAAGCATATTTTAACCATATATCTAGAGTCAAAAATTATTTTTGCGTGTTTTAGATTTACATTTGATAAACGGTAAGCAATAGACTGAAGTAATCGGTCAATACTTCACAAATCGGTAAACTATGTGCCAGCAAGCTATGATCACGGAAGCTTCTAAGATCACTAAAACTGCTACGAAAGGACACCTTTAATCTGGCCATCTCTCTACATTCCCAATGGCTAGACAGAAATGGGCACATTCGTTACCTACTCCAGATGGCCAGACCGTGCCAGAGCTGAACTCGCACACCTGATGCTCCGATTGCCGATGAGTAATGCTAGCGTCTTGGCCGCACCACATGTACTGCGCAGTAGTTAGTAGTGACCCGGATGAGAGAACCATCACCCTAGCCACCCTCTTATGGTGTGCGACCGAGCTTACAAACCTAACTCTCCGACCCGTCTCGACTGGAGTCTGCCTAACCATTCCTCAGGGAAGCTCAGATTAATTTACAACCAATTATCGCGCGCCACACCGACCGACGCTAGGGCGGCAACAGATTGAGGTTAGGCCATTCCGACGGTGCAGAGCAGAGCGTCCGACATTAGTAACCCGATGATGACGGTGACGATAACGACCAGGGCCCCGGCCACGCTCAGCTTCCTCCCCGGGGATGACATCAGTGTGCAAAGGTAATTTAATACCGCTGCCGGGACAAATTGCACCGCTTTGATCAAGCGCTCCCGAGGTGCCCGCTGGCTCGGTGCTGCGGAACTCAACGTTTCTAGGTTATGGTTTTACAACAGTGAGGAGCAAATGGGATGGAAAACCGGGTGTTCCAAGATTCCAAGTTCCCAACAGCCAGTCGCAAGGGGAAACAAAGTCGAGCATCGCTGAGGAGTGTTTCAAGTTGGCCACCTTCAAGGCTTCAAGAGTCGAGTGGCTCTTCGCGGCAACACAGAAGTAGAGCCTACGCTCTCAAGAAAAACTGACCATCGGACGGACGTGCGTGCCACGTGACACTAAGCACTATATTTATCGATCGCCAGCCCGATTGAACAGGCAGATTATACAAATTTTGTCTGACACCTTTGCCTCGCCCGCGTTGGTCTCTTTGGTGAAGTAAATTAATCGATTGGAAAAAAACGATCGTCGTCAAGAGGGACCCACCAGTGCGTTCGCCGTTCACCACTCGACGGCGGCCGGCGTTGATGTGTTCATAGGCCGGAGCCGCCGACGGGACCTTCGCGGCTTGGAAACTTGTTTCGGGTGTCCCATTTGTCAACCCAAGAGCACTTCCTCAGCACAGGGAAGCAGCAATTAATCATGATTTGAGATTTGGAGACGCCCGGTTACGGTTGATGGTGGTCGGAGGCGCACATAACTATCTTGTTTACATTTGTAATAACTTCATCGTAAAGTGCGGTGGGTCCGCACGGGCTGGAAATCAAACATGTTATGGACAAACTCTAAATAACAGTCAACTGGGCGGTGAAGAAGGAGAGCATTACGAGCCGATTCCTCGTAGCAATCAGCATACAGGTTGAAGCACAAACCCCGGGGGAAACCGGCAAAGATTGCGTGCCAATCATAATAACAGTTCGAAGTCTGCAAGCGGCGATCGATTGCGGTGTGCTCAATTTTCTGGGGTTTGCCGACTGCCGACCCCTAATGCAACTATTTGAATGGCCGGAGGTATTGTCAAAACTTACATCAACGAACGCCAGCAAAGCGGCATGTAACACTGTTGGCGAATGATGGCACAGTTTGCTCTGGGAAGCAGAGCCTCGGCCCGGCCGGGTTACGTACGTGTTGCGCCGGAGACGGAAAAGACTTCACTTTCGATCGCGGGGCGAATTTCATTACAATTTTTCCCAGCCCGCGAGTTTTCCCCGCATTGCGGTGCTCACGCTCCCATGAATTATAGCATCTCGGGCGCGCGCTCATCGCACAACGAAATTGCACAACCATCGCGGCGGGGAGGTGCGCGGGGCCGAAAAGTTCGTCCGTTTCCCACGGGCCGGCGGATGGCGGATTTCTGTATTAGAGGGCCCTTGGCGAAGAGGGGCCATTTTCTGGGGGCTCTTATGCTGAGGAGAGGGTCGGAGAGGGAGGGGAGCCCCGGCCCACCACCTGTCCGATTAATTTCATTCTTCGCTCCCTAATCGTTCCGGTCATTTTCCTGCCGAATTTACCGAGCTCCGTCCGCAGGGTATCTATTGTCGGATCATCGCGAAGCGCTCAAGTAAGTGCCACAGCAACCACGGGCTACCACGGGCTTACCGGGTATCAAATTCGGTCCGACAACCACCACCAGCAGCAGCAGCAGCTATTTGGCCAGCGGATGTTGTGTTTTTATGGCCGGCCAACATAGAACGGGGTATTAGGAGAGCCATAAAACCATGAACCCTCACTTTGGCTGCCGGTTTTTGCTTGGCCGACCAATTGCCGGATCAACGGCGGCCCTACTCACGGGAGGCCGGGCCGGGCGACGGTGTAGGCTAAAGTGAAGAGATCTCTTGGGCGCCCGATTGGGAGTGGCGATTTCTACGGGGAAGGCAGGCGGCTTTTCCTGCCAACAGGCGAGCCAGAAGTAGGTTTCGCGGTCAATGTTGGGTGTATGTTTGGAGCACCCTCCCGTTCTCGGTGCATCGAAATGCGAACTCCATTCTCTGGCCCTGACAGGCATCACAGGGAAACCAACAACCCGAAAAATGAGCTGCGAAAATGCGGAAGTAATTTGAATAAGTCCAGTATTTTTTTCACGTTAGTCTCGCTCAACCGTAAAGGCGTGCTGACGTTGTCGGAGATTTTGAGGAAAGGTTTCGCACGTCCGATCTCCCTCAAAGCTGGCTCACATCGAATGGTGAAAAGTGGTCGCAGATTAATACGGCATAGAGGTATTACCTTCATTAATCTTCATTCTGGGGCATCATGATGGTTGGCGTAAAGGATTACCTCAAACGAATTGGTATTATCAGCTCGCAGAAAATAGAATCTAGACGATGAGACGCGGCGTGCAGAAAATGATTTGCAATTCCTTTCTAAAAAAGGCTAATTTTACCCAATTTATTGTGCGGCGTTTTATGCGAACGCAACCATTCGCAAGGCATCGTATCTGGCATTGTGAATGCCAATATTGTTCCTAACAACCATTGTCTAGATACGCTACCGATGCCGCCACCCATAAACCGGGACGATTTGGGTCGAGATTTCTCCCATCGCCGTGGCGTGTCCAATAAAACCCGAATTCGTGGTCTATCAGCAATAAACGCATCTTCACACGTTTTAACGGAACCAAAAACCAGCGGTGACTCACCACGACTTACGACTTCATTTACATCGGTCCCGCCGGTCCGATCGGCCAAATTAGGAACGGGTCGACCATAAAATCCCACTGACCGTGATTTGTGAGCGGCGGATCGATCGAATTGTGACAATTCGGCGTTTTTTTTTGCTTCGTTTTCACAATCCAGGCTCCATCAGGGGCTGGACACGATCGATTCTTTGCATAAATATTATGCCGGCCATTTTGCCGGCTTCAGCGAGCTATTATCACCCGCCGCGGGTGATATGGCGAGTTGGTGGTTTAGGCATTTTTGGCGCCTTTCCATCAAATCAAACATTCTTAGCATTCGCGTGTGTTGTCTCTGTTCGGGACGAGCAGGTTATCTGTATTCCACGATTCGGTTCAACTTTCAGAGAGAAGCAAAGCGTTCCAAAATTTTGGTTTAATCGAAACACAAAATATACAATTCCTTTTGACCTTTCGCACTTTTCTGTTAACTTCCTGTTGAGCGAACAACCGGATCGGTGGTCACCGCGATTACCCAAAAATGGGAGCACGGCAGTTTAACCGAAGCAGTGATTTTTGGTCCGAATGATGATTGGTTTGCCTTTTGGGGCCAACACTTTCCACGCGACCGGGCGATAAAGACCGGGACCGGTTTGCGCCAATGTTGCTTCAGCTTTATGGCAGAATTAAAGCGCGAAAGGAAAAGCAGATCTGCGTATCAGCGGCAGTCGGCAAAGTAATTAGATCAAACGCGAATGCAAATCGGGCCACAACGGAGACAAAATCTTGGGCACGTATTTGTTTTTTCAATAAATTAAATTAATAACATATAAATTAAGCGTATTTTCAAGGAACTACTTTAGGTCATGTCACTAAAAATGCTACCAAAGCACACCTGGCCGCTCCACTATTATCATCCGCCGGTTGACGAGTTCGTTTGGGCTTTTTTTTGGCGCCTTTCCATCAAATAAAATATTCTTAGCGAACCACATCCGTGAGCTGTCTGTCCTCCTGCTGGCTCCTCCCCCAAGGGGGGGGGGGGGAGTATGAAAATATGTGCTCGTTTAAGCACGAGCAACCGAGTCGATGTCGATGTGAGATTATTGGAAACACTTTGGCAGGGCGCGAATGTCGGATAATATTTCTTTCTCGTGCCATGTTGGGCAAGTGACAAATTTCCGCATCGGCCGGCGTCAAAGCACGAGAAGGAGCTGCGATAAATTTCTGCCAAATTATACTCGTCTCAAACCATAAATGTTTTGGCCACATTAAACGCGGGATCAATCGATGGAAATGCTACAGATTTATTCTGGCTTTCGGTCCAAAGCCTAACACGCCAGAGCTATGCGCGTGACATTTGCGTACCCACTTTTGTGCCATATTTGCTGCGATCATCCATCATCACGCGGGCGGCGATGCGAAAAACGCGTCCCAACGCGGAGGATGCCGCAACGGGCGGGTCATTTGAGGGTCGGTTTTTGCGACTTACCGTAAATTCCTGGCCGGTGGTGCTGCTGCCGCACGCACGACCCGATACCAACCCGATGCTCATCCACGCAGGCAAACCCACCTACGGGCGGGCGCGCACGGCCCATATTGAGCACATTGACCATTTTGAAGATGACAGCTTTTGGGGTGGAACACCCGCCGCGCGACTCGCCGGTAGATCTCCGAAGCCAATCATTAAAACCATCGGCGGCCAGTGTGTGATGGGCCAGCGACTACTCATCGCCCGAAATAAATGTGATCCAAGTTTTGATTACGGTACGCGGAGCGACAACAACGCGGAACTGGCGAATCCTCCCCACACAGGCATGTGTCATCGCTAGAACTGCAACGAATTAATTAACTACCACGCGTTCTGTGCGGGGTTTCGAGCGGCCAGCCCGAGAAGAAAAACGCACGCACGCCTTAGAGTGGCCGATGGAAGTTAGCCATAAATCAAGCTTCTCCCATTAATAATTCATAACAACGGCAGCCGCGGGGACGCCAGCAGTGAGGGCGCCTTCGAGAGTCCCTAGTTCCCCGTTGGCGTACTGCAGTGCGAATCTTCTGCTCAAACTTTGCAAGTCCCAAAGCCCCGTGGCACCACGAGCAGAAAGGTTACAAACTCCACGCAGATTGGAGCAACGGGGGCATTGGGCTAAAGTTGGAAAACAGCTGGTCCCTCTTCGGGTTGTACCGATCTTCGTGATACTTTCACGCCATCCGGCGCGATTTGACACGCCACGCTTAATAAAGGTCAGCCGCAACCCCATCTACGTGACGAACCCATGGCCGTGGTCGAGATTTGTGCGAAACTATCACGACACCCAGGCCAAGCCAAGCCGTTGCTGCAATAAAACCTGTTGGGCTCTAGAGTCTAACGGGCGGCCAGCAACAGAGAAGCCCAACATGGCGCTGAGCACCGTCGCCGTCCGTGTTGTAACACAATAAATTCAGCCCCGCGGGTGACATAGAGCTCCGGTCGGTCCGCCGACGAGAGACTCCGAACGGAACGCTCTTGGTTCGTCGGGATTGGGACCAACTGAAGTGTCTCTCCCCAACGGTTTCTAGCGCACATTGTCTAGTCCAGCGCAAACACAGCACACTACATATTTTTGCGCGAAACTACATCGTGACCGGTGCTCGATGCTCAAGGTTTGCCCTCCTAGAGAGGACCTCTTCTTTCACTTTGCTCCTCCGAACCTGGCGCGCTCCACAAACTCGTCGGTCCGACGCTTGTTTGGGACTGTGATTTGATGAAGTCGGTCGGCGGTAGAGTTGAAGAAAAAGGCAACAACAACAAATGCCACACTGACATTGATCGATCACCCCTGTTGGTTAGGCGGAATGTGGCTTTGATGCTTGCAGACCTCCGTGCATCGAGGGCAGGACAGTCCCTTCCCTGGGCCACGGGATCTAGCCACGAAAGGGGTCAGAAGTGCATCGAACACACACGATGGACATGGCGCTGTCCAGGTGGCCGTCCAGTCCTGTCACAGAATTTTCACTGACCACCATCCATCGTCGGGGTTGAGAAAAATGGTAACTTTCTCCACGATCGCACTAGCGCGACCACGATCGGTTGAGTAATCGTTCCGGCCCTCTACTTGACAGCGCCACCACTGTGTGTATGGGGCGCCGGAAGAGATACTTTAAATTCCTCAACGCCTGGCTGGCCCGGCCGGTGGTTGTGGGTGACGCAATGAGCTGCCACTCTCGTTCCGTCGAGGGAAAACTCGAGGCAAAAAATGGTAAACGGTGCACACGGTGACGGTAATGATGCTTTTGGTCGCCAGTTTGGGGGATGTACCCATCAGAAATGAACCAACACGGAACCGCCACAATGTAATCTTTCCCCTCGCTTCGTTACACAAACTGACTGACTGACTTATCAACCGGCAAATGAAGGAATTTCCTAGTAGCTCGGTGTCCTTTTTGTTTAAAATCTATTGGGATGAATGAATTATTAGACTGGTGCTGGATTCGAAAAGTTATCCCGCCTTTGACATGCTGACATTATTTCTATTAATAACTCTATTTCTATTCAATAACCAACCCTTCATGTCATTAAAATGAATAGTGAGATGCCCATTCTCAGCAATTAAAATCATTTGAAATAATATGATCGGCCCCGCGAATTCTGTTTCAAACAAATCCTGGCCCACAGTTATCGAATCGCGAACATTGACGGCAAAAAGACCCATTCGTGAGTGAGTGCAAAACAAAACTTCAATGTCAAAAGAAAACGACCTATCCCAGAACCCTCATTACCACCATCATCATCATCAACCGCACTTACGGTCACAAAACAGCTCATTAAAAACTGATTCCCCCGACAAACAATTCATTCCCCCGGCTGGCTGATGATGCGCCGACAAAGGTTGGCGGCCCTGGGGCGCAGGCAAGGTTGAGGAAAATTTCACGCACGAGTTCTTCGGCACCGTCCTCGTGCGTCGGTGCATTTTTCCACCTGACCAGAGCGCGCCACTGCGTAACCGTTCGTTCTGGCTGAGTGCCCCGATCGATGGCACGGAATTGCCCAAGGTGCCCCCCCGCGCTGGCCAGTGCAATCAATCGTCAGTAATTCCGATTCCTCGAGAAATCGATTCGAGGCACCGCGGCGTGCGATTTTGTGATTTTCACGCCCGGCGACCGAAGGTTAATTACGCGCGCTGCCTCCATTACTGCCGTTGCGGTTCATCGCTTGACACTGACATTGGGGCACTGCAAATTGGTCACAGCACCAAAACCGATACGATGAGGTATTTATTGCACTACGAAACCATTCACCACGAGCCTTCGCCGGACGAAGGAGTAGTGTGATTACAATTTACGGATAATTCGCTGACATTGCTACTTGTTTGGCCTATCGAACGAACGGTACGAGCTTTTGGTGTCCCAAATGACGTCACACGATTCACAGCACATTTACACCTTTACCAGTACACCTTTCACGTACCACTCACAGAGCCGGCGTATGTAAATGGGCGAATATGCATCACAAAACCCTTTGGCAAACTTTGGCCACACCAGACTTGTGACACCTTGAAGTGCCGTAAGTCAGAAACTTAAACAACCATCACAATGGAGCGCCGGGAACGCGAGAACATTCTCGAGAACCGCGGGCGTCACGATTCCCAAACAACCCGAAACACAACAATTCGCAACGAACAATACGGCCGTTGTTGACGACTGTGCCCTGCCCTCCAGCAGCAGCTCCAGTTAGAGGCATCTTCAAGTCGCTGCGAATCCTCGGCCCGGAGCGAAGAGAGAAAACGTTTACACGCTCAATTTGCATATCGTCTGGGTCAGTAGTGGCCAAACAACGGCAGATCGACAACCAAAGACAGCGACCGCGAGAGAGAGGGATCATCCGCGGCAAGGAGTTGTGTGTTGGTGTTTACCTTCCGCCGGGGGGTTCGCCAAACAACGATTATGCCAACAACGCGCAGGTGACAACAATTTCGCGCTGCAGTGCGGACGATCGACAAGGCGCGTGTAACCGACACCGCCCCTCGCCGACAGCACCGGTTCCGGTTACGCGAGGCGAGAACGTTGGCGCCATCGGACAAAGCGCGGTCTTTGGAGGCAGAGTTTGGCGGGAGCCTCGGGAAGTCCCTTGTGGTTGACAAGCGGTGGCGTAATTTCCGCATCGCGGTCCGGCTGCGGTGGAGACGCTACAACGCAGCTCTGACGTCGCTCAATCATGTCCTCAGCAAGATGAGGTGAGGTCTTGAGCCACTGCAACTGCCCATTGTTTCGATGATCGATCGTTTTACGCAGTGGGCTCCAGTGCCCAATAGATTGCCGAGTTGGCCGGGCTCTACAAACCCAATTTTTGGTCCGCTTACTTGGCTGACGACAGGCACGCACTTTCCAAACACCCATTCTTTCACCGCGTTTGGCTGTTGGCTGGAAATAAAATTGGACACCGCAAATTGCTTTGTTTGGGTTTGTCCCTCGAATCGGTGGCCAGGTGAAAGGGGCAACCGCCGTTCCCAAAACTGTTGCTGTCACCGCAACGACTATGCTGAACTCAAACGAGCAGTTCAAAATCATTCGAAAAACACTCCACGAAACACGCCTCCACCGGAATGGCGATGAAAAATGGCAGCTTCATCGTCACCGTACGGGAGGGACCCGGTTCGATGTTGCTGGGTAAAAGTTGGGCTTTAAACAAACGAGCGAAGCGCCCCTCACCCGGGTTGCGGATTGAGATAAATCGGTATCTGCATATATGTTCATTTCGAAACGAAAGGTTTTTTGGCCACGCCACCTCAAAAGCCATTTTGATTTTTGTCTTCCACACGGCAGCGGCGGCCCGGTCCCGGGCGGAGAAAAGCAAGAAAGCGAAATTATGTTAAAAGAAGCGCAAAAAGAAAAGAAAAACTAATCCACCGAAAGAAAACAATGGTTGGCCCACTGACGGCCGCCGTGGCGTGACGTGATGTGCGCGCGCGAACCGGAGCCATCCGGAACCGGATGGAAGCATAAGCGCCGGGCTCTTTCCTCCGGTGGCTCCTCGCGTGAGCATGACCTCAACCGTGAGGACCGTGTCCCGGGCAAACGATAACAAACTGTTGCTGGTGCCATTGAAAAAAGCACAACCACAACCAAACACAAGCTCCCCCCGCTGCTCCGACGAGGTTGGCCGCTTGTTATTACTTTTCACTTTTCACCGGCGGCCGTTTATGCCGGACCACTCATTTGAATACAGCACGCCGGCGGCCGAGGCTTTCCGACAAAGGAAAACTTTCCAACAATGGGAAAACGGTCGAGCGGCTCGATCGGTGCGCCGCTTCGTTTCGAGTCTTTGCTTGAGGCGGTAAGTTCTTGAAAGCAAAACACACCCCTTCTTTTGGCTCGGCTACCCGGAACTTGGCGTATCTCTTGGGAAGGGATACGTGCCCAAAAGATACCGCCCAGGTTTGTCAACTTCCCTTGGAACAACAGTTGAGAAGCGGGTCTTCTAATCTACTCCAGCTGGGGGGACCCCTTTTCACGGGATATTTTGAATCCCGAATAGTACAAACACTAGTAATACTTGTCTAAAAAACACACTCAGGACTCAGGACTGGACCGTATCCACCACAGCTCGGTTTGATAAAATGCCACCGTTATCATAGTGCCGATAGTCACCTGTGTAGGTCTGCAGTCAGATAGCGCCACCGGTAGCCGGTTGTGTCGATGAAGATGATACGTCGGGCGCCTTCAGCAGTCGGCCACTGGTCTCCTGCAGTCGTTATCTTCGATTCTCCGTCCGAAAGCGCTTTCCACAGAAAACAGTGTCAACCGAAAGTGTTACAGCACCGTGTGCTCATTAGTGCTGCTATGCTGCTCCCTTGCCACACGCGGCCACTTGAGGGGTGCTTTCGATTATCGGAGCCTCCCGTTCTTTGCCTGCTGGTGCTTCGTGTCACTCCGCGCACTGGTTTAAGGGGTGAAGATTTCGCTTGACGTCGGTTCGTGTCGTCGGTTTCGTGTGCCGTGCGGGTTGCGCAAGCGCGCGATTCGATTGGCGTTGCGTGCGGGTTGCCGTCTCAAGACAAACTGGCGGCGCAATTCGCGGTTCGCGAGCCGCGGCCCGAACGCGGTCGAGCTTTCCAGAGTGAGACGGAAAGGGTAGCCGGCAGATCGAGGAGATCCGAGGCAACGCGAAGCGATCGAGCAAACTTCGTCGCTTCGGTGGCGGGTGTTTGAAAAGCTCCGAAGTGCGCCGGCGTATTTGTGTGTGCGCGATGACACGATTTTAAGGTGCTGCCGGGCAGGTGGTTCAGACAGGGTGGTTTGATACGAAACGGTCACATTGCAATGCACGTTGGTAGTGCACTCCGAGAAGCCAACTCCAACAGTGACATTATTTTTAAGAGTCCCAAAAATTCAAGCTTTATAAGCCACTTTTTTATTACTTCATTCCAAGTTAGGAAAGCCGTTTATTGGGCCATTTTTCATCCGCTTGTTAGTTGGCTTAGCCGTTCGCACTAAGCCGAACCTAAGTCCTGGTTGTGGAACCGAACACGCTGCGCCTTGGATTGGCGCAACACAACAAATTACTACTTTATTTTGGCAACAAACATTGCGTCGTTTGCTCGTTTGCTACTAATGGATCGCTCGCACCAATTCCAAACGAGCCTTTAATTTGATCGCACGAAGATGATTTGTACATTTCCGTGAATTTCAATTCCCACAGTCGTGGGAGGCCGCCTGGGGCCTAATGGAGCAAGCTCGATCGATTTCTCTATCTGTTTAAAAAAAAACCCCTCAAAATACTATTCCAACCGCTCCCACTAGTCGCTCGGTGGATTCATAAATCATCCTTCTCGCCTTCTCGGCCCATCACCGTCTTGTGTCATCTTCTGTTTAGGTCATAATGTCCACCCCCATCGGGCTGAAAATGTTGCACATTGCTCACCCACTTCCCGAACTGGCTCGGGAAGGAGCAAAACATCGAAACAGTATCTTAGTCCCATCGTATCTGAACGCCAACTGAAGATTGAGTTATCGCTGCCGCGCGTATCACCGAGTGAATAAAATTAATTTCCCCGTGGACATTGCATCGACAACGCCGCGCGAGTCTTCGACAGAAGTTGCGCAGTGCAACAAGGACCTTAATCGGAACACTCCTAATCCCCTGTTGGGTCGCGAAAACGCAATATTTTATTATCCTTCTGAAATGCTGTGAAGGCTTTTCCGCAATATCCGGATATCGAAGGGCAAAGAGAGCAATCGAGTCCGTCGACGAGCGTATTATTGCGCATTAAGTGCAAGATCCGGCCGTGGCACGGGATCGCCAACATCAACGGTTCACGATCGCATAACGTTCCCAGCTTTCATTTATATTCGTGCCATGGGTTTACCGAACCCGTCCCGACCACAGCTCCTGCGAATGGGTTCTAACGACCGGTTCTTGTCCGGGTGCCATAAAAAAGCCACAAAAATCCAATCATCCTGACGACGGACAAGACGGAAAGAAGTGGCAAGATGGTCAAAATAAGGTAAAAAAAAATCTTAAAGACGCAAATATGCGTCTCATTTTGCGTTAAATGGAGGCAAACGAGCATGACGTTGCCGCCGGTGGACACGTCAATACGGTAGTTAAAACCGCATCTTACGTAATAATTGGGAACCCGATTAAATTAGTTTACTCGATTTACTTTACGCGATACTGGATTTTCTGGCAGTGAAAATCGTGAAGCATCATGCAGCACTCGAAGCTACTTTACAAAAAGCATCAGAATGTAGAATAATAACCATTTCGTGCGTCACACACAACCTGTGCGCATTTTCTTGACCTTCTTCAACATTGACACTTTCGGAAGCGAACCCAAAGATATTCCAATCGTTGGCCCACCTTCGATTGGACGCTAAAACAAGGGTGACAGGGCTTATCTGCCGGTGTCGAAGTCGATTTATTGTGGCCCATGTAGCGCCTATAAAATGCTTCTTTATCACAAGCAAATATGGTAGCCTACACAATCAACCGACAGAATAGACAACCGTTTGCATCATAATTTGTACACGCGATACCTTCTATCAATTAGGGGGCTGCACTGATTTATAACCGACATAAATAAGCTCATACATAAATATGAGACCCTGTGATTGAATTCGATTGTCTCTCAGGAACTGGGAGGGGTTCCTGAAATAATCTAATCTCCAGCATCGAACATGAGACAGGAATGCTAAGCATACATTAAAAATATTGAATAAAACTTATTTGCACTTATGGGCTTATGGTCAAATGGCAGCAACTGCGCGATACAATGAAAAGACATTTGTATCCATTCTTCAAATATTGATCCTCATCAAACTAAAAATAATCATTTATCGAAACAAACCGCCTGATCGAGCGCGTCGTCGTTTGCATTCGCAGTACCTGCTTATGCTTCAAGCACCATCCATCTAATCAGTTGCAAATATAACACCGTGCACAATGAAACACAGACAACGCAAACAGATCCATCATCCCCGTACCACGGCCCAACCGATCGATGGACCACTTGTCGTTTGCTCAGCAATAATACCGCTCCCGGTGCGAAGCTCATTGCGGGGCGAAAGTGCTGTCGGTCAATGAATAGCATACAATTTATGCATATGCTCACCTTCCTCTTTGGCAACACGACACGATACGCTACACCGGCCCCACTCCTACGCTCCAAACAATGTTCCGTAATCGAAGCCAAGTTGGTGCACCCAGTGTAAGAGGTAAAATCAATCATTGTCCCGGTCCGGGCTCAACTCAATCATGCTACATCAACACGGAAGAAGCTTCGTGCTTCGCCTGCTTCAGCCCGAGTCTGTCTCGAAGTGGAGCTCACAACGGTCCGGGGATTATTTTTCCGCCGCTGCTGCAACGGCACTTCTCTTATAGATGCAACTATTTTGCAATCCCCGGTTTTATCTTGTTATCTTTTCTTCTACCGGTGAAATGCACTTTCACAAACGGTCGTCCTTATTTTTGCGCTCAATGTTGCTGTTGATTCCTTCTGAGAGCGTTGGGCGGGTTCCAAGCAGCTGGAGCCCTGCTGGCTGGCGCTGCTTTGTTGATTATTAAACATCCGGAACCGTTCCCATTTGCAGGACAACAGCCACGGCCATTGCGTCACAAGGAGTGCAAGCTAATGGAATCCTACAACGAGACCCTTAGGATATCGGTTGATTGCTCTGGTGACGGACGTTCCGAGTGGAGCCTTTGCGCTGTGGCCAACCAACGCAAGCGACATAAATGTACTTATTGCACAGCTGGAGTGAAGCTGTGAAGTCGTTTGCAAAGTCGTTAGCTTGGGATTTTCTCAAACCCTGATCGTAATTACAGCGCACTTGCCCCGGCAGTCTTACAACTCCAGATGGGTCAGGCGTTCGTTGGCAAGAGATGAAACACAAACCGACTCAAAGCGAAAGCACCAAGACGACCCGTTCGTTTTGTGATATTACATTTCTTTCGTTTTGTCTCATAATTTATCCACAACAATGCGGGGCATTTATTAAGCGGCCTATTCCAAAGCCGATTGTTTCAATCGACTTTCGTTTTCTCCGTGACAAAAGCCCGACTTGGTTAGCGTCAATTTATGCGAAAAGGGTCATGGAATAGCTTCCGCCTTCCATCGAACTAAGCACACTTCCCCGGTGATCGAAAGTCGATGGCGAGCTAATCATTGCCGTACACTTTTGACTAACTTTTGGCCAACCATCCAAGCAAAGCGCGGTACGGTAGTTCCATCTCCGGTCAAAGATTCGCGGGGCAGGAAATTGACCGGATGGGCCTACGGGTAACCGCAGGCGAATGATGTGTAGCTCACGGAAATGGTAAGCCACAGTCGGGCGGCTCCCGTCCCGAAAGGGAAACTTCGTCCGTCGGCCAATCGGACATCGCGAATCGATTGACGCCGAAGGGTCTCTCTTGTGCAGAAAAAACCTAACGGCCTTTGCACACCAAAACTCAAATGAAATGAGCTGAACGTAGCGTAGCGAACGTGCGTTGTCTCGTATGGGATTCTATGGGACCCTTCACACCGGCGTCGACGAAAACTTCGTACGGCGACGACGAATCTGTATGAAAAGACAACGCTCCTTTTGTATCGCTTAAAAACTTTGGCCAAGGTTCGTATACTTGGTTTTTGGGTGAGTGGGGCGAAGTTTGAAAGTTCAAGACACATTGAATTTTTGGTGCGAGAATTAAAATAGTTTCATGATGAATTTGTGTTTGTATTACAATTAATAATTAAGTGAAAATTATTTTGCATGCTTGTGATACGAAAAAAAACGTCAATTGAGTAATCTTCGATTAGTTTTTAACTACCCAAGATGTCTAATTGTTTTCGCCCGATCGACAGGGCGAAAGACTTTTGCGTTGCCTGTCGCCGCCGTTCGTAACCGGTGTGAAAGGTCCGAAAAAGCGTCGCGTCGCGTCGAAACGTACGTAACGTTCCCGGTGTGTGGGGGCCTTAAGCTTACGCCTCCCGGGGAAGAAAATGGGCAAACAAGCAGACCACGGGCCACGGTTAAAGAGCCCCGGATACGGTGAAAGACTCGAAGACAATCCGGAGACAGGCCGTGTGCCGTGGGCCAACGGCAACTTAAGTTGTGCGATTGACAGCGAGACCAGCGGGAGTCGCAGATATGAAGAAACATAATTTTCCATCCATGCTCGAAGCACTTCCGCCCTACGCAGCCAGCACGCACGCAGCAGGGGCACCAGTAATCCGGTGGCCCAAAGGGCCTGACCGGCAGTGTCGCCCATCCAGCAGCGTTTAGTTCCCATTACCGATCAGCATGGCAAGATTGTGGGAAGCAACCTCATCTCATGCGTCACAACGCTGAATGACACGTCGTTGTTGAAATTGATTAACGATAGTGAACGGTTTTTGCTGCCCTTTCTCACGACGGGAACCCGTGATCAGCCCCGGGAGGTGCGGTGACCCGAAGAAGCGGGGAAACACTCCAGCGACCACCCAACAAACAACTTGATTATTAACATTTTGTTTGCCCAGTAGGAGAACGTTTCTGTTTACGGAGAGCTTCGATAGGTCGAAGGTAGAACGGCTCAAGAGAAAATCGCCAAATCACCTTGTACGACAAAATCGGGCACAGTGTACAAATCTCTCGAAAATGATGCGATCAGCGGTTAGTGGAAACTTTGGTACAGGCATAGCTATCGCTTTCGCTTTCGAGTTCAAAAACCGTTCCCCTGGAACACCAGAGACACAACCAGGAGTCTCTTAAGATGGGCGTGAGCGTTGAATTAAATTAGTGTCACATCGATCCACTTGTTAGCGACTGATGGCTGACGTAATGATAATTGATTTCGATTAATGGTCCATTAATTGCCCATTTCGAATGCGCGCGCAGCTGGATCGCGGACTTGAGAAGAAGCCGATCGTGGCAACCAAATCACCATGATGATTCAATGGTACAGAAAATTTAGACATGGCTGTAACGTAACATAACATAATTAGTACATCGATGGGATGAAAACATAGTAGGCACTACGTTGGGTAGCATGCGAAGCATCTTAAAATTTCCAATAAGCTCATTTTGTGAGATTTCAATGGAAAATAGATAGAAGGCACAATACAAACAGGAAGCGAATTGGATTGGCCAAAGAACATTTTCTAAACTGCACAAACTTACATTTCGGTTCCGGCGGTGGTGGGCCGGCCTTCGGTGTGCCGTGTGCCAGACACAGCCGACCGATTCGCGTGCCGGAAGAGGGCACCGTGGCCGTTCCGGTGCCGGTGGCGGCGGATGCAGTCGTCAGTTGCGAACTGGTGCTGGCCAGCGACGTAGTGGAACCGCCAAAGTTGGCCGATGGAGGCTTAATACCGGATGGTTTCGCGATCGCGCGTACCTTCGGTGGCTGAATTCCGGAGGCTGTCGGTGGCCTAACGGACCCACCGTTGGCAACTGCGGGCGGTTCGCCCGTCTCGGTGGATCCATTGCTCTGAGGTGCCGCTTCCGTCGCACTAGAACCACTTTCTTCCATCGAAGACACAACACACAAGAATCACTGGGCAACAGAAACAAACTGGGCGGGCAAAAAATAAACCACTTTTACTTTTCGGCGGCGACGACACTACTTTTATGCGAGATTTTTCTACGCCCTGACACCGACTGAGCACACGACGCGGTTGCGATTATGTGACGGAACGTAGAACATTTTTTTTCACGACTCACTTTTCACGAACCGTTTTCACAGCACACGTCAATCGGAAGTCGTAACCTGCGTCACAATCTTGCTTGCATTGCGTTTGGTTTGGTGTGGCGTGAGAAGTGTCTCAGCAGACTACTGTGCTAAAGACAACTGATCAAAAGTGGAGGGACGCCCAAAAAATCAAATGGCAGTTGATTTGAGAAAATTAACTTCTATGAAGCAGGAACCAAACAGTTACTGGACAGAGCAACGGAAATTCGGAGAGAGCGAAAGTAGTCATAGCACTTAAAAATAAAATCTCACTTACCCTATTTCGCAGCAGCCGATGAAAGAATAAAACTGAAAAAGGAAATTGTTTTAAATCGCAACACAAAGTGAAAAATCGAAGCAAGCTGAGCTGGAAACTTGCGCTGTTCTCGAGTGTACATTGGACACTTCAATTGGCAGTTAGTCAAGCGACGGACTAACTGACAAAAAAATGGTGCAAAGTGGCCGGAAAATGCGTTCCGTTCCGTTCCGTTGCTCCGGCAACCGGTGGGAACTGCTGCGAGGCAATTCAAACTACCCTTGAGCCAATTTTTGGCCATCTCGATAGGAAAAAGCGTCAAAGCCAGAGACCCATTGAGTTGAGTGGTGGTTTCTGCCGTCGCGCCGTCGTATTTACCAACATCGGGCACTTATTTTTAGACGCTGCGTCGCGCCATTCCCAGCCACGGAAGGTCACGAAAGCCGAAAGGCCCTAGGAAAACGCCGCCAACCAAAGCAATGGGGCCGCCCTCAACATTCCGATGCGATGCGCGGTCGGAACGGTCGGAAATCGCGGTCACCAGACGGACAGCTGATGCTGGACACTCGCGCCGCGCCGCCACCGCCACTTTCTTCCCGCTTTCCAAACCGTTCCTCGCACAGGCGATCTAATTCGCTCGCGGCGGAATCGCCTAATCACCATCATCGGGACCGTGCCCCGTTAACCCGATCGCCGCCGAGGCACACCAACACTCGTGCACCCATACAACCCGATCCGCCACTTGCGTAACGCGTAGGCCCGAGAACTGCATTCGAGAACACCAAAAGAGTCGCGGACCACGTAAACGTAAACAAAAGGCCCTTCGTGCTGATAAAAAAAATCACTAATTCACGCACAAACACATACACAACGGGGAAGAACAAAATACGCCACGAAACGCACGCCGGGGAAATCCTTTTGCGTTGGGCTCCTTTTTACCTTCGTGACGCGAACGGAAACCGTGCACGGTGGTTGCACGAAGCTTTCCCCCGCGAACGCACGGAACGCACGGAACGCACGGTTTCACGCACGGTTGGAAAAGCGAGCCCGAAATACCGACGGACTATTTTGCACAAAAATGCAACTTGTTTTGATCAACTGTCACATTCGGCTGATTTGACAGCGGCTGTCAGATTCTGCTCATGCAAGAAAATATGTCTCTTTCTTATCTAAGAAAATATGGCTTTTTCACATGTAAGAAAATATAGCTTTTTTCCAGCTGCGGCCAAAAATTTCGTCAGCGCCCTCTGGCGAGAAGCGTTCCAAACTAAGCAGTTGCCAACGCTAATCGCCAGGGTGCGCTGGGATACACCAAAATCAAAATCAATTTGAATCAATACGCAGCGGTTGAAACGCGAGAAAACGAGAAATCGGATTCGTTGCGCTTATAGTTTATTCTCACAAACATCACAACTCCACTCTGCCTTCCTCCACGATCCAGTCGATAAAGTTGCTAACATTAGCAAACACGCCCGGTGCCACCTTGGTGCCACACGTATTCAAGCCGAACGATACCACACCCTGCAGCACGAAGTGCCGCGAGCCGGAAATGTACTGCAACGGGCCACCGGAATCGCCGTGGCAGTGGGCCGCTTTGCTATTTCCCCCCGCACACAAGTGCCCTTCGTCGTCCAGCACAATCATTCGATCAAGTTCCTTGATGATCAAGGCACAATCCGGCGCGGGCACGGTCGGTAAGATAGCGTAGCGCAGCACAGCGGACCGTTCACCCTCTTCCGTTAGGCCCCAGCCGGTCACGAAAGAGTCCGATGGGCGGTATGCTCGCAGTTCGTTAGTCACCGGGAGGCAGATCGGAATAACGCCTGTGGTGTGCGAAAGATGTCGATGTCAATGGAACCAATGCATGGCGGTGACTAATGCCCACTTACTGTACCCGATGACGGCAGGATACTGTAGCCGAACGATCGCCAAGTCGTTGCGCTTCGACCGTGGACTATACTTGGGATGGATGCTTATCGTTTCGACGGGAATGCGCTGAGTCGGTGGCCCACAGCTGCTGAAGTAGTCATCTTCGGTCTTGTCCCCACCGTCCGTGCCGCCGTTCGGGTCCTTCTCGTCGCTGTAGTCATCAGTTTTGAAGCTGACACGCTCATCGTCACAGTACCGATCGAGATTGAGATCATGCACCCCCACGCGTATACCGACACTGAAGTGAAATCATAGTCTATTCATAATGGCTCAAAGTTATTTACCACACAGGCTCACATCTGGCGCGCCTTCACGCAGTGTGCCGCCGTCAGGACGTGGCGATCGTTAATAAGACTGCCACCGCAGGGAAGCTCTTCGCTGACGGTTGACTCAAGCAGCACCATCCACGGGAACGCATATGCTCTGGCCTGTTGTCCGAAGGCAATCAGCTGCACCCGCGATACGCCGCAGATGACTTCTCCCGTCTCGCAACAGATGTAATAAATCTGAAACAGTGACCAGCTATTATGCAGTCCTCCAGTACTCAACCGACCGACTGTACCTTAGAACCATTGACGGACACTTGAGTATCACAAAGCCGCTCGAGGGCTGCCTGGCGCACACTCGGGGGCCAGTTCTTCGGTGGCTCGTGGACGTAGTGAAGATACTGACCGCACAGTGAAATTTGCACACATCGTTGCGTCTCTTCGCATCTGCGGATGGCCGCTGCCGGAAGTTTCACATTAGGTTGACACATACCGGGTACCTTACGCATCACGCTTACCTGTGTCAACGATCGACACCAAAGGGCCGAGCAACAGGGCAACGGTAAGCCCACCCACCAGCAGGACACTGCGTAGCATCGTAGCAATTTGGCTTTGCGCCATCAACCTCAACAACCACCACCTGTAGGGAACGAGAAGATTGCGAGCAAACTGAGATGCCCAAACCGGGTGGACCTCCAGACGTCAGAAGGCGCATTATGGTCAAACTTGCCTTTCGGGGATCTCCCGAATCGACTTTTCGCCAAACCAGTATCAGTACATCTCTCTTACACCGTAACGATCGTGCTTTGCCCAACCAGTGCCCTGCTCCGTGCCTTCGACAGCATGTTTCCCGCCACGGAATTTCAGCTTCTCCACAGGTCCGTCGGCCGCGGTCGAGCCACGATTGATCGGTTCGGTCGACGCAGTATTCAAATGTGGGCTCCTTTCCCGTTCTGCATGACAAAGTTCTGCCTCAAATTATGTTTACTCAGCTTTGCTTGTTGCGGTCTTCGCAATAGGGTATGTGTTTATTGTGTGTTTTTGTTTATTCCGCAGAAGATTCCGCTGGGTATGTGGTGTTTCCGCAGACGCGTTACGGCGGATAAAAGCGAATACATGTCCGTCTTTTTTTTCGTTACTGTTGACGCATTAATTAGATATTAATTTGAATTCGAGAAGAGACTCGCGAATGGAATGCTCGAGCTGCCGTTTCCCTCGACACGTCCGAATGAATAGTAAACATAACAAAGAATTTTATATTTAGCCAACCAACACGGCCACGACTCCAACATCCATTAGCTTGTTTAGATTAAGTATAAAATTTTATTGCCACTTCGAGAACGATTTTACACAATGGATAACCCCATTGTAGCCCGGTCCTAAATACAAATAGTAACTGTCCTACAAGATTCGTCCTTTTTTAAAAAGCTAATACCGTCAATTCATTAAATTACAATTTCGCACCCACTACAACCAGATCGCGCCTCCGGTGTTTTGAATAAATAGGCAAGCTAGCACATAACCCTAACACATACAGCTCTTTGGTCTAACACTAACGGACTGGCGAGTCCTGGGAATACTTCGGTAATTAGTTTGGCCCCCTCCTCCACACCAACCGATGTCTTATCGGGGATCAAATACAGGGCCGTAGAACAGCGGCAGTCCAGTGGAATCGTGCCTCACGTACAGCAGGAACGGTGTATTGCCGTTGAAATACGCTGGCGATCCGATGCGATCGATGAGCGCAGCCGTAGCGGCGGCCCCCTCGGTTCCTTCCTCATCAACCGAGAGGTCCAACTTGTGTATAATCTGGTTGACGTACGGTTTCGGGCCACCGTTGGTCGTCGGAAACATGTTCGTCAGATCGCTCTTGGCGGGGCTGAAGATCGAATTGAAACCGAGCCGCTGGAAGGACTGGGTCAGATCGACACTGCTCCGCAGGTGCATCTTCGGCAGTCGGACGTTCGTCTTCATCAGCTTCATGCGGCTGATCAGCGTGTCGAGCGTTTTTCCATTCAGCGTAGCCTGAAGCCGTCGAATCGCCGTCCGGCTCGAGTTTGCCGGCTGAATCAAGTACATCGTGGTGGTGTCGTCCCGGTACGGAAGTCCCAGAATCGTCACGTCCGCCGCATCGCGGGTCCGGTGGAACGGTAAGCAGGCACTCAGAGTCATCATCTTCACGCGGTACGACGGACCGTCGAAACCGTCCGGGAAGAAGGGAGCGTCGCGCGTTGACAGCCCATCGAACTGATTCCTCCACTTGGCTTTGAAGTAGAGCGCGTTCGCGATCACCATACCGGAGTTGCCGCCTAACGGACCCTCGATCATTTTGTTGATCTTGCCAGCCGTCATGTGGCTCACCCACTGGTTGATGGTCGCGGGCGCATCGGCCGCGTTCAGGTCCAGTGGATGCACCAGGGCACCGTAGATTTCACGCGCCAGCCTCACGTACTGCTGATGGATCGGTAGCCCGGTTTGGTAGAATATGCCGTTGGCCACCCGATTGATTTGAGATCTAGCGGAACACGGAACACAGTTAAAAATACGTCCATACGTCTCCAACGTAGAAAGCGGTCGTTACGCAGGCCAGGCTAGTGGCACTTACTTTGGGGCCGGAGTTGACCGTTCGCCTGCGTCATCGTAGTCGTCCTCCTTTGGGCAGGTCTGGCGGCGCCATGGTTCCTGCAGAGCATCGATCGGTGTCGGCGACATCAGGTTGGCCAGTACGCCTCCGTAGCTGCGGTGTAGCTGTTTCCACTCCATGCCGGGCGGTATGAGTATCTTGCTGAACTCGGCATGCGTGGCCCCCTTCGAGCCGAGGTACAACAGGTGGGCCACCATGGAGACGCTGAGCGGCGAGAACAGCTCCGCCTTGCTCTGCTGCTGCACCATCGTGTTGCTGAGCCGTATCATGAAATCCACCACCGACTGCGCTACCCGCGGATCATTCTGCGGTGGCTGGGCGAAGCTGGTGCGTGGCTTGGCGGTCGTTGGCCCAGTGTCGACTCCTAGGCGCGACGCAAAATTCCGCGTTGTCTTGCGTACTAACGGTGTGTAGCTGGTCGTATACCGCCGGGACCACTGGGCATCGGCCAATGCTACCAGCAGAAGGCATAGCGCGAACGAAACTGTTTGGTAGGACTTCATTATAGCTGTAAAAAAAAATTAAGAACACCAATAGTAATTTGGTTATTAACAATGATTTAGTGCCGAAGACCTCAGAAAGCAACCAGTGGTGACCGGTTTGTGGGCGTGATCTGTTTCGCAACTACTGCACCGTCGGCACTTGTTATTCGTTTTTAACTCGCACGAAACACACAAACAGGCCTTGCCAGTTATCGACGGAAATTCCCAAACCAGCGGAAAATACACCGTGGTCGCGTGACGCCTGATGTAGAGTCGTGCCTCCCGTAGCGACCATAAATCTGCAGTGTATTTTCAAACTCGACACCGCGCGTTACCCGACGCTACAAACGACGTGATGGAACGAATTTTAATTAATGTAAAGTTCTGCGAAGTGTCTCAATCAGGAGGTGCATTCGAGGCACGTCTCCGCCGGTAGCAGTCACTGATCGCAACGACCATGAGAACGAGAATCGCAATTGACACAAACTCTTGATCGCCGATTTTGAGGCACAGCAAAAATTGAAGGTACACTCCCACTTTAAACAATCAAATGGTCGCCCATTCGATCTGCTCCTCCGAGGAGGATCCTTAACGAGTCATCAATCACTTTCACTCTTACTTGACGTTCATCATGGTTAAGCGAACTTAACGATCACGATAAACACGACCAAGATGAGCATCTGTCGTCCGATCGACGACTTGACGTCGTGACGTAGCAGACATTAAGTACGGTTCCGGCCATCGAATGCCTCAAAGATGTCTTCGATTACAGTCGATCAGTCTCTTGGTGATCTGTCCGTCACAATCACCGGCCAATCAATCAATAGGGCCCGAGAGCCCTTTCAGGGCGCGATGTCAACAACTGCGCGTAGTTCGAAAGTACTCCGCCAACTCGTGGAGTCCCGGGTCCGACTAATTGAATAGCGAGCGTGTTACGTGATAATGTGATGCACATGCTTAAGCGAAGCGCTAAGTGGCCGATCTCGCAAGTTGCTTCGGAAACTTGTTCGGAAACCCGTGGTGGGGGCGCTTCGAACAATGCGCCAGTCCGGTTGTAGCTGGGAAAAAGCGCTCTGTTTCAGCACACTTTGGCCGACGGCGGGCAAGGAACCGAGCTCAAGGATAGAGCACCGGCCGTGCGTTTGCCGGATGGCTGTCCTTCGCGCTGTTTTTCAACAGGCCCCGAGCGTTCATAGGCTTTCGTTGAGTTTCTTCCCAAAACCGGCGGTTGTGACTCACGTGTGGCTTCGCAGGAGGTTGATATTTGATTCGCAACCAGGACCAGTTTTTATGAGATGATAATTAATGTTACATTGTTTTAGCCCACGCGCTAAAAGCGTGATGCCAAAAACCGACACCATAGCCATTTAGAATGTATCAGAATGTTGGTTCGTTAAAATGTTGACTTTCGATTCCCCTCTAGGAGCTATCAATCAAAGCGACGCGGATTATTGAAGCTCACCGCCTGCCGGCGGCTGCTTCTAGAAGATGTTGTTTGTGCCGTACCGGTTTCGCCATAAACCGAAGCTGTTTTCAAGCATCTAAACGAGAACGTAGTAAGCTCCGCGGGACGCCATCACCTCTACGGGCGTGCGGACGAAATCGATCCTGCTAATGGATTGACGGCGCAAAGTAATTCACTTTTCACGGACCTACACCGTCATTAAAATTAGATGAGAGTCTTTATTTGCACGAACACAACATTAGGCAAATTACTGCACCTCGGGGTGGGAAGAATCGGCCCCGATGTTGTTGTGTTTCGCTTTGCTACACTTGAGTCCATTGCTGTGCCAATCATGCCCACTAGGAACGAAATGGGGCACAAAAAAGTAGCGACCATGATCACGCTGCGAGTTTCGGTAGCGTGGAACAGACAGTTAATTCATCTCTTCCATTAATCTTGCCATTGGCGAACCGCCGTCAGGGTGGTTCAAGGGTGGTTCTTTTTCGGGTTACTTTGGTTTAATTTCGTTCCCACAAAAGTCACTCTCACACGACGTCACTAGTCTTTTTGAGAAACATTACAACTTCTATTAGAAAAAAAACACAGTTCACAAATGAGAAGACCATTTTCGAACACCGATACAATCGATGTTGCCAATCACTGTGCAACGAACGCAAAGCGCCATCCTGCTAATCCGTGCGACAACAATTAAAATAATTGTTTAAGCTCGCTAAACACACAAAGAGGCACACAAAGAACACACACCGGACGATCAACACAATACACGTCTGATACGGCTGCGCAAAAATCGAACAACCCGTAGGCCAAACACGATACGGAACGGATACGATCCCAGCATGCTACAATTTTTCCTCAATGTCAACCGACAAAGGTTGCCAAGACAGCGATCACGGGTGGCTGTAAAGCTCATCTCTCACAATCTCCGCAGGCACTCCGGGGGTTCAACGCCGTTTGCCACCACCCATCACCTCACGAGCATCACGAACTCTGCCCATGCTAATTGCTGCTCCGAGGCACCAGACAAAGGGTAAAATATTCCAAGGCTCGAACCCGCTTTCGCGCAGCTCTAACCGCACAACTCTACTCACCATAGCAAGCTGGGCTAAACACAGTTTATTACTTTTTGTGCGCGCGCGTGTCCGTCTCGTAGAAGCTTCCTCTCGCAACTGATGCCGAACGATCGCACGCTCAAACACTTATAAGTCACAGACTTCGTGACGCGCTTCGTGTGCCTGAACGTTCGTCGTGTCGCGGGCCAACGAAGTACGTGCGCAGTGCCAAAAGGGTTGGCAGGGACACGGCTGGAAGGGCTGGAACATCTGCTTCGTAGGGCTGCCCCTTACCTAACACCCAAGAATGGGCTGTCCAATTTTCCCGAGCTAACGGCTACCTTCGCGTGGGTACCGAAAAACAGCTTTCCCCAGATGGCTAGCTCTACTGGGGAAAGCCCGGCCGAGCCCGGCTCTTCTGGCCTCTAAGGAGGTTGCCAGGGTCGCAGGAGGTCTGAAGTGATTGGTCTCTTTTCTCTTTGATGATCGCGAAATGTCAAGTGAAGTCATTCTTCGCGCCGTGAAGGCTAATGCCGTCGGCGGTTGGAACAGAGTTCTCTTGTGGCCGATGCTTACTCGTGTGATTCTCCAGATTGAAGGACTTCGTGGTACAGAAACGCACAGCCTAGTTCCGCACACAAAAACTCAACACATGTTCGTATGCAAATTTATTCAAACGTTTAGAAAACCATGGGTTCTTCTGAAAGAGGTAATTTTAGCAGGACCCCCGACAGGCATTCCCTTTAGTATGGGAGCGGAAACAGGAAAGTCCGTAAAATTTTCCATAAAAGTGTAATCAAGAAAATCCGGAAACCTGGCAGCATTCTAGCAAATCGTCATACAACGATTGCCCAGACCCAAGGTAAATAAAACAGAAGGATAATAGTATAGGTACCAAAATAGGCACCAGTTTGGACAGCCATTAATCACGTCACCGCTGATGTATCGTAAAAGTTCTGCGAAACAGTATTTGGCCAATTGAACAAACATTCACGAAGACGTCACCTGAAGCGACCACACATCGCACGAATGGAATTTGCCTCCACTCGTAAAAAAGAATTGATAAGCGGCTCTACGACGTAACGGTTCGACGTCTCGTCACGTCCGTTGGTGTTTTGTATCATAAAACAAATATCGCCTTATCAGAGCTTCGGGAAACGTCACTCCGCAGCACCGACTCATCCTTCAGCGTGATGCCTTGCTGGGCACATTTCATTCATAAATGGAGCACCCGCTTATCACAAGGTTCTGTTTTACTGTATTTACACAACGGCTTCCGATGCGAAGCCACCTTTAGTTAGTCATAGCGCCGTTCTGGGAAAACTGTGTCTTCAAACACAGTCAGTGGCGAAAAACGGCAATCCATGTGGACAGTCTCGCTTTTGGACGGTGAATTTGTGAAAAATGGGTGATCAACAGAAAATCTACCGCGTCGCCGGTGGTGACTGATTGATTCCTTATCGGGACCCAGTCACGGCAGCGACGAACGTCAAAGGGTTGGATAATCCAACGAAGTTTCCCACCGGCCTCGTTACCCGTGAAGCCGCAGCATAAAGGCAGCTCGCCCCTAGTGCTTAGTATTTCAGCAAACACGCTAACTCATCGAAGTACCTAACCGGGAAGAGTATTTCTGTCAATTGTTGACCTTTCGCCATGTAGGAACGTTTTGCAGATGAGATGATTTACGTCAATTGTAGTCGTAAACGTAATTGTGGAAAGCATTGACATTCGCCATCGTTTCTTTGAAAGGATTTAACACTCACCCTTCTGAGCCCTATGGACACTTAAGGAAAAATTCAATCTGCCTGCGAGGAGCTCACAATAAGAGGACTTAACCAACGTCAAACGATGGCTATAAAATACAGATTAGAGTCGAGCTGTTTGTAACGCAAAGGCGAGAAGACAGCGCAATGACGCC
Organism: Anopheles bellator; assembly: GCF_943735745.2. Taxonomy (NCBI): domain Eukaryota; kingdom Metazoa; phylum Arthropoda; class Insecta; order Diptera; family Culicidae; genus Anopheles; species Anopheles bellator. The sequence goes on along the minus strand of NC_071286.1, from coordinate 75,233,790 downwards.
CTGGCCCAGGCAGAGGTCAAACTAATTGCAAATGGCAAATCATTAAAAATAACTTAACCGTGTTTCATCTTTCACCAGTTCTATTTCGCACGTTAAATGGACAAGCATAAACTTGGGTTAGTGCTTCACTGGCTTTGGCCGAGCTCATTCCGGAACTACTGCTTGTGCACTGTCATCGTTCTAAGAGTCATCCTGGGGGCGATTAAGATGTTGATAGCTAAGCTGCGACCCTAAGCGCTTCTCAAAAAAGGAAAATCCATGCCAGCGTGTACCGAACTCAGGATACGGTTCTCGCTATGTTATAATCAGATCGCACGTTCAAAGTGCAAAGTCTTGGCCCCCAAAGCGAATCATCAATATTGATGACGAGCATTCCATTGATCCGCCAACGATCGTGACGCCATCTATCGAACCCACATGGGCGGTCGTGAGTGATCGACACACCAGGGCGTCGGGTGGACTTTAACATTCAAAAACTCTTTTCTCCCGCAGTGATCGACGGGAATGGTGGTGCTGGACTCGGTTCAAAGCTACCTTCGAACCCCGCCAAACAAGCGGACGAACGATGAGTCATGCTGACGCAGAGCACGGCATCGGCTCCGCAAGTTGGGTCTGTGGCTCCAACGCTAAAATGTGTGCATTAACACCGGCTGGCACGAAACAATTGGGCATTCTTCGTGCGAAGTACGTGCACGTACAATTTGCTCTAATTTATGTTAATCGCATAGCGCAATCGCTACGCATCGAGGGTGAACAGGGTGCAAGAGAACGTTGGCAGAGTCGTGTGTCACCAGAACCATTTTGTTGGGTTGGGTTTTTCAGATCTTTAAAGCCAAACACATCATCGTTAGACGATATTTGCGTGTCTTGGCGGGCGAGTTACTCGAAAAACGCATTTGAATGCAGAGGATACCAAAATCCAGCTCTATTTTTGTATTCCCTTCTTGAGTTGCGTAATTGACAGTAAAATGAATGCATGGTATATTAAAATGTAATTTTCTTTGCGAAATAGAGCTACAGCAAAACTATCCCACCATGTCTTATGTAAGAAACGGTGAGAGGATAACATAAAAAAAGAATGTTTTCAAGGTGTTTAGAGAAAAAAAAAATTAAATTTAAATTCAATTCGATTCTTTGTAACGGAAGCCTGTGCTTTGGATTGCATACTTAAAGGCGCTCAAAACAATCTACCGTATTTTTCCATGTATAACGCCTCGACCACACTATGAGTTTTCTCTACAGGTTTTTTGATAAGCTAGCATTCACACTTGAAGTTTTTGCGCGAGATATTCCGTGAGCTCCAGTGAATGAAATGACAGTTCGTGTGTTTATGCTTTGATTTTTCAGTTTCCTTTCCTTCTCCTTCAATGGCCATTTTTGTCAAAATTTGATCCACTGTCGAAAAACTAGCCATATTTTTGGAAAGCAATAAAAATTTGCCGTAATTTGCCGTAAACTGTCAAATTGAAAAAAATACCCCCGAAACGAGAAAATATCCCGTAAACAAAAGGCGCTCAAAAGCAACTCAAAGTCACGCACGGTACTCTAGCAAAAGATTCATAGTTTCTTGGCCTGCCATACATTTTATCCAAGTTTCTCATAGTGTGGCGCCCGGGTAACGCACCTTTTTCCCAAATTTTTTAGCTCTATAATCTGGGTGCGCGTTATACACGAAAAAAACGGTAATTCTTTCTTGCTTCCAAAGAACTTAAAAAAGGACCCAACACGTGTGGTCTCACTTAAATATTCGAATCACAATCAAACATTGAAATACACATTCGAACCTAAAGGAAACATTGGAACGAAGTAAATAAAATGGTGGACATACAGCTTAAGAACTGTTTTGCTGTAGCTTCCGTCAGATCCTACGATTTTTGCGCCAAAAGAGTCAACATTACTTTAGTGCTGAATGATTTTGATCTGATCAGCGAGATCTTTAATTAAAATCTGTCACTTTTTTCTTTGCACCGTCCAATTGACTGAATAAGAGACTGGCTGCTGACAAATGCAGATCCAGCGCAGGTCCCATGACGAGTTATTCTAATTAATTATAATTTCAAATTGCCATTGACGCCAATCTCGTGGATGTGTGTCCACAACACCAAAGTCAAGGCGGATATTTACTTCGTCGTTTTGCGAGTTAACGGTGCTTATTTTTGAATAAATTTCTTAACATGTTCATGCGAATTCCAAACAACAAACAAACGAAATCGTTTGAAAGAGTTATAACTCGGTTTAGGTTTTATTATTCTTATGACTACGGTAGAGTACATTACATTCCTCGTATTGCTACAATCACTGTCAGAGCTAGAGATAGATAACGTACACTACCCCACTTTCGAACCGAGTTTTCATCGATGTTCTAAAGCACGCATGGCACTACTTAGCTCCTGTGTAGAATGGCAGAAGGATGGTTCAATAAATACGTATCAATAAAATCGCCGGTGTAAAACTCAAACAGACACACACGAGCACATATTTATCGATCGTAACCAAACGATTGCTC